>NC_042999.1:40877510-40917003 GCF_006345805.1 Octopus sinensis | reverse complement strand
TATTCCCACGTTGAAAATATATCGTTTGATGTTGACAGAAGCGCTAAAAGAGAAGGAAAGAGTGAGAATCATTATGCGAGAAGGTAAATGATTATATGCAAAGCAGCAAAACCGAAAAATTATACTTGAAAGATAGGAACGTTGTGAAAATGTAGATAAAATATTTTACGACATTTCCAATCGTAAAATAGTTTACAAGAGAGCGTGAAACTTCTAAGTAAAATCTAAAAATTTTATTTAAAATCAACTTACATAAATGTGATGCTATATCAATATTGGTAATAAATATTAGGCGTGAATAATGAAGCTATTAATTTGCTTGGAGCATATTAAAAGAGGGCACAATATCAAGGAATATTAATTCCTGTTTTGTTTAGCGGAAACAATTTTAAAATGTTTGAAAATAAACACGCGCAAGCAGGCACCTAAGTATTTTTATAAACACACATACTTTTTACATGATTTTATATATATACTCGCAAATTTATACACACATCAAAATACACAGATCTTTATACACAAACATAGTTTGATATCCATTTACATAATCACACATATGTACACCTACACATATACACAAGTATCTATGTATATACTCATGTTGATGTGTAAGTTTGCATATGTGTGCGTGTACATATATGTGCATAAATTTATATACGTATATATATCCATACATATATATATATATATATACATACATATATATATTTATATACACATATATACACACACACATATATATATACAAACACACATACATACAAATACATATATATATGTAATTATATATATACACATATACACACACACATATATATATATACATATGTATATACACACGCATATACGTATACATATATGTAAACATATATACACACACATATACATATATACGTATACATATACGCATATAACATATATACTAATATATATAGTCATATACACATTATATATAATATATATATGCATATACACACATATTAATCTATATATATATATATTATATATATAATATATATATTATATATATATATGTATATATATCTACATATGTATATAAATATAATTCATTACTAATGTAAGGGTAAATAGTTATTAATTTTTAAAATTAATAATTATTGCCAAGTAGTTTCGGTATGGAAAGAGAACCATTATCGCTAGGAACTTTTACAAAGAATTCTTTTTACATATATATATACATATATATATATAATGAGGGTTAAGCAACAAGTTTGGAAATGCTATTAACCTAACTCTTGCATACCGATCCCGCGCCATCGGAGATAACAGAAGATAGTCAGCACATCCAATTCCATATAGGCGAATGAATTCGTATTTTCCCTCGAGCATTTGACAAATCTATAATTTATTGGATAGTTGTGCTGATGATGGGAATGAGTTCTTTATAATTCTAATCCAGAAACGCGTCCACAGCTGATCGAAGACTGTTTGATTTCGTTATTTTCCTTCTTTTGCCTATGTGAGTTACAAGTAATGTTATATGTGGCTAAGCAACTTGTTGCTTAAACCTAACTATATATATATAAATACACACGCACACACACACACACCCATACACACACACATACATATATATATATAAATATGTATACAAACACTTATATATACATATATATATACACACACATTAAATATTCAAATCCATTATATACATATATATATATATATATAATATATATATATATATATATATATATATATATATATATACTATATGGATTTCATGTATATATATACACACATATATGTTCGAAACGCACACGAGTTGAGGTAGTGAATATTTTGGAAATAGATGTTACTATTTCCAACTGAAGATTGCAACGCATGTTTTCTTATTCACAGCATGAAATCAATTGATATTGGGGTATGTCAACTATCTTCAAATTCTATCCTGAAGGTAGGCCTATTTTATCAAATGTCCTTTGCGTTACTCATGTGTGCATTTATCGTAGGGTTGGTGGTTTTTGAAGCTTTCACTTTCATCTTTGGCAAGCGGTATTTTTACGCTTCTTTTATTCAAACATTTAATATTATACATATTAAGTTAGAAGTCTTGCTAACTGCCTCATTATTGCTGTTTTGTTACTTTTTCATATAGTTACATTTTTAAATATATGTATATATTTATTCATAGGCATGTCTACATTTATAAATAAATGTGTGTGTATATATATGTCTACCTACGTCTTCATTCATATATATATATAACTATATACACATATATATACGTACATCTCCATTCATGCCTATAATATATATATATGTATATATATATGTATATGTGTATATATATGTATATATATATATATGTTATATATATATATGTATATATATATATATAGTATGTATATATATATATATGATGTATATATATATGTATTGTATATATATATATATATATATATAATGTATATATCTAGTATGATATATAATTATATATATATGTATATATATATATATGTATATATATATATATATGTATATATATATGTATATATATATATGTATGTATGTATCTATATATGTATGTATATATATATGTATGTATATATAATATTATATATATATATATATATATATATATATATATTAATAGTAATTGTATGAACAATAGAATGAATGAGACCTCGATATTATGTAAATAGAGGAATTAATGTGTAATATAATATGTGACAATTATTCGTTCGCCATAATAAAACTCCGTGTTTCGGATGTTGGTTGCGGAAATCTGCCACGGCATCTCGTCAGTTATTACGACAAAGACCTAAATAACTGACGAGATGCCGGAGCAGATTCCGCCCCACCATCCGAAACTCGGTCTTTTATCATGGGAACCGATTAATTGTCACATATCATATATATATATATATATAATATATATATATATATATATATATATATATTTATGTGTGTGTGTATGTAATATATACACACATATATACATCTTCATTCATATATATATATATATATATATATTCATTCATACATGTATATATCTACATACATATATATATGTCTACATTGTTTACATACATATACATAACGCATTATATATATATATATATATATATATATATATATATATATATAATATATATATATATTTGTATTCACGCACACAAACACAAACACATTATAAAGCAATACTAATTGATTCATCATGCGATACTTTTTAGTACATTATAATTCTTATATATTTATTTTTACGAGGAAAAATTGACTGTGACTTTGAAGCTTTGTAGAGTTTGGCGGTGTTGTCAACAATTTCCCTTTGAACATACTATATATATATCAAACCTACGTAATATATACAAGTCTCCAAAGGCGGCGAGCTGGCAGAAACGTTAGCACGCCGGGCGAAATGTGTAGCCGTATTTCGTCTATCGTTACATTCTGAGTTCAAATTCCGCCGAGGTAGACTGTGCCTTTCATCCTTTCGGGGTCGATTAAATACGTACCAGTTACGCACTGGGGTCGATGTAATCGACTTAATCCATTTGTCCCTCCTTGTTTGTCCTCTCTGTGTTCAGCCCTTGTGGGTAGTAAAGAAATAGGTATTTCGTCTGTCTTTGCGTTCTGATTTCAATTTGCGCCGTGGTCGACTTTGCCTTTCGTTCTTTTAGCGTCGATAATTTTAGAAACCAGTTGCGTACTGGGGTAGATCTAATTAACTGCCCTCACCACACTCTCCCGAAATTTCGGGCCTTGTGCCTAGAGTGGAAAAGACTATACACTGCAGTTCAATTTCTGAAAGCCTTAGTCACGAAGATCGAGTCGAAATAGAGAAAAAGTAATTACGAATATTTGAAATCGATTATTCTTTTTTTAGTTAATTATTCTTTCAAGCACCTTAATGATAGGTAGCCTGAGATCGATCGACCGAGAATTTCCTTTAAGTTGCTTATTTCTCTTTTTTGAAACTGAGATGACATTAAGCTAGAAAATGTTTGGGAATATATAGTATTTCAGGCGGTTTTCTCTTAATCAGTCATGGGCAACATGCAAACCGCAAGACTTTCTGAATGCCACGCTTAATATAAAAATTACTTTCGGTTTTAACTAGTGCGGTCTGGTTGATGATGAGCCATGTCTCGAAAAATCTTTTTCATGCCAACTCTACACATTAGTTAAATCTTTATATATAAAAGTGAAGTTGTGTGTCTGTCTCCTATGATTTAGATTCCTAACTACTCCCACATTTTGCGGTGCAGTTTAACCAAAACCGGGTATCTTATAGTCGTGATTCATATCGAGCTCTTCTAGGTATTTGCGTGCGTCTACGATGAGTCTACGATTTAAAACAAAATTTACCATAATTTTTTTCCATTTTAATGCATTTTTCGCTATTATATAAGGGAAGTAACTCTCTAAAATGTCTACGATGAGTCAACGATTTAAAAAAAATTTACCTTCATTTTTTTTCCATTTTTAATGCATTTTTTTTGCTGTTTTTTTGGCTATAACTCTCTAAAAATGCTTATATAGTTATTTCCCTTACAAACCCGAGCAACGCCGGGCGATACTGCTAGTTGTATATAATCTTCAATCGCCCAGGACATTAACAGGAAACCTATCGGTACCTACTACAGAGCGACGTTGAATTTCATTTATGGTTGCAACGATGTCTGGAATGCTGATAATTATTGTCAAAATTATTAAGGTTTCGAATTCATCGATGCTGTTTCGGTGAATGCGTGAATGCCAATGGGATCAATCAATATTGCTTATGTAGAATCTCCCTCAGTTATGTGACGTATTGTGAAGAATAAGTAGAACGATTAGTGAAGCAGTAGTAGTCATTTGGATGCGCAATGGCCCAGTGGTTAGGGCAGCGGACTCGCGGTCATAGGATCGCGGTTTCGATTCCCAGACCGGGCGTTGTGAGTGTTTATTGAGCGAAAACACCTAAAGCTCCACAAGTCTCCGGCAGGGATGGTGGTGATCCCTGCTGTACTCTTTCACAACATCTTTCTCTCACTCTTACTTCCTGTTTCTGTTGTACCTGTTTTTCAAAGGGCCGGCCTTGTCACTCTCTGTGTCACGCTGAATATCCCCGAGAACTACGTTAAGGGTACACGTGACTGTGGAGTGCTCAGCCACTTACACGTTAATTTCACGAGCAGGCTGTTCCGTTAATTCGGATCAATCGGAACCCTCGTCGTCGTAACCGACGGAGTGCTTCCATGGTAGTCATTTATTGGCGAGTGAGGGCGCGTGGCTTAGTGGTTAGGGCATTCGGCTCATGATCGTAAGGTTGTGAGTTCGATTCCCGGCGACGCGTTGTGTCCTTGAGCAAGACACTTTATTTCACGTTGCTCCAGTCCACTCAGCTGGCAAAAATGAGTTGTACTTGTATTTCAAAGGGTCAGCCTTGTCACTCTCTGTGTCACGCTGATTATCCCCGAGAACTACGTTAAGGGTACACGTGTCTGTGGAATGCTCAGCCATTTGCACGTTAATTTCACGAGCAAGCTGTTCCGTTGATCGTATCAGCTGGGACCCTCGTCGTCGTAACCGGCGGAGTCTTTTTTTATTGGCGAAGTCGTGGTTGTACAGGTGGTGGCGAGGCTGTGTAGTAGGAAGTTTGCTTCCCAACCACATAGTAGGACTGGTTCTGGCTCCAGTCTCACTGTAGAGCACATTGTGCAAGTGTCTTCTATTATAGCCTCCCGGCCGACCATTTGATACTCTTTTACTTGTTTCAGTCACTTTGACTGTGGCCATGCTGGATGGAGCACCGCCTTTAGTCGAGCAAATCGACCCCAGGACTTATTCTTTGTAAGCCTAGTACTTTTTCTAACGGTCTCTTTTGCCGAACCGTTAAGTTACGGGGACGTAAACACACCAGCATCGGTTGTCAAGCGATGTTGGGGGGGGGATAAACATAGACACACAAACATATACACATACATACATATATATATATATATATATATATATATATATATATTATATATATATACATATACATATATACGACGGGCTTCTTTCAGTTTCCGTCTACCAAATCCACTCACAAGACTTTGGTCCGCTCGAAGCCATAGTAGAAGACACTTGCCCAATTTGCCACGCAGTGGAACTGAACCCGGTACCATGTGGTTGGTAAGCAAGCTTCTGACCACACAGCCACTCCTACACTATATAACAATATATAAAATAATTTATAAACATTTACTACATCGCTACGTGCGTTTCTACAAATTACATGTCTGTACTGTGGTACGGATTATGATCACAGTCCGTATTGGACTGTGATCTTAAGAGACATGTGATTTGTGGAAACGCACGCAGCAATGCATTAAATGTTCATAAAATCCATCCAAGAATGATAGATGTAGGACAAGATACTGTGATAGCCTGGGCTTCAGAGGCCCACAGCTCTTCAATATCCTCCCGAAGGACCTGAGAGACCTGCATGGAGTGGACGCAGATGTCTTTAAAATAAAACTGGATCTCTTCCTGTCAGGTGTCCCAGATGAACCAACTTCACGGCAGAAGGTGCAGATGAGGGCAGCTGCATCGAACTCTCTCATGCACCAAATAGCAATTGCTAAAAAGCATTCGTGAAGTAAAATCATGTAGCAACACCAAATGGCGGTGCCCCAGCATGGCCACAGCTCGTGAGCTGAAACTAGATAAAATAAAATAAAATTAAAATTAAAATATCTATCCTATATTATATCGGTACAGCTCGATGAAACTCCGAAAAACTGGTTCAACGGTCAGCATCATAGAATAGGGGCTGTATTTGCATATTCAAAAGTTTCCCATAAACAAATAGAATATATATCATTATCAGGATCCGATAGAATCAAGGTATTTAAATAACGAAGGCGCCAAGTATAATGCACCTGAGTACTAACCTTGTACGGACACTAACATACTAAAGTAAATACAGATTTGTCTTTCTAATTACGCATGCATTCAGAACAAGTTTTCAGTTGCGACATCTAGTATCTGTTGTTCCTATTCCTTTTCACCTTTTCTTTTATTTTCCTTGTCTTTTCCTTCTCCTTCTTTTTCTATCATATATCAGCCATCCATCCATCCATCCATCCATCCATCCAGACAACTACTTTCTTCATAGATTATTTACCTGTTTTTTTTACATGTACTTTTTGTTTTACATGATACTCGTTCGCCCTTGTCTGAATTATTAATATTATCCCTTACAGCATATTCAACCCTTCGTCTCTAAAAGGACATTTTTCCATCACTGTATTTATTAATACCTATCTCCTCGTAAATAGACGACTTGCGTCATCCAGTTATTAATTTTTAATACAATTTTGACTCGTCTTTAATGTTCATGTTTTTTCAGTTAAGCTAATCGGTTTTTTTTTAATGCAACTGATTCCTGTTATTTTGAAAGTTTTTAATGCCTGGTCCAATCAGCTTTCAATATTTACTCGATAACATCAAATGTTTACTTGATGACTTACTAAATAATTCTCATTGCACTGATTATAAGCATTTATAAATCACAAAATTACTCTAAATATTAACGACTGTCTGATGATCGCTTACGTGAAACTATGAGTAATAAATTTGGAAATCTTTTCAGCTCCAATTAAATACATGCTTGTGTGAGTGTGTGAGTGTATGTGTGAGTACGTGCTTGTGTGTGCTCGTGTGTGTGTGTGTTGCGCAAGTGGTTAAGAAATTTACTTTGCAAACATGAGGTTTCGGGTTCAGTCCCACTACGCACAGTCTCGGACAACTGTTTTCTACTACTGTCACAGGCCGGTCAATGCCTCGTGAGTAGATTTGGTGTTCGGAAGAAAGAGAATCCCATGACTGAAATATATATATATATATATATATATATATATATATATATATTATAATAAATTAGAGACAAAACCACTATTATGCAAATCAAACAAAGAAAGACTTAATCCAATACATAAATTAATTTATATTATTTTGAAATAATATAAATTAATTATGTATTGGATTAAGTCTTTCTTTGTTTGGTTTGCATAATAGTGGTTTTGTTTCTAATTTATTATAATATAATATTATAATATAATAAATTGGATTCAATCCTAAATCTATTTTTCCCTGTAAGTTTGGATTTATTCCCTAATATTTATTATTTATATATATATATATATATATATATATATATATATTAGAACCTGAACAGCCAAATTGTTATACTCGATTATAAAACTATTATAAAACCGCAATACTACGAAGCTTGTTGTGGATACTTACGTCTCAATTCAATCTCTTGGTCTAAATGAAACAACAGCCAAAGCTCCCTCAAACATTACTATAGCATCTTGAAAAAAACAAAAAGCAAAAAAAAAAAACAAAACCGACATATCTGGTTAATGTATTCCGATCTCTTAATTGACTAGAATGGATGGAATGGTCATATTTGGAACGCATTTCTTCATTGTCAAACACGGCTGGCATAAGTTTAAAAAAACCCAATGATTTTCTATTTATATAAACATTTTAGTACTGAACGTTATGAAAACTAAAAAAACTAACTGGATATCATTGAACGTTATCTGATGTGCGTAGATCGTAGTTAAGCTAGATTCCGCTAGATGTCACTTTAGAGATGATTTTATAATTGGTTGGCTGCTTAAATTTCGTATTTTAACTATGTGTTGAGATGTGTGGTTCCCTTAAAAAGTTCGTGTGTTTTGAATATTTAGCTGATCGTGACATACAAGAAGTTTACTGCAGATAGGTTTGCTTGAAACGTCAACCTTAGGCGAAATTTATTGAATGTTGATAATAATTCTTTTTCCTCCAGGGTATAATACACTAAATGTCAGTCCGCTCATGAAACTCATGAAAATCGAAATCCGAAACAATTATCATAGTTATATAGCCATATACATATCTATACGGACACATATACGTATTCATTTTTATACATGAATGTATTTACATTTGTGCGAGCGCACACATGTGTGTGTTGAGTCATTTTACACACACACACACACACGCGCGTATTCACATAAATATATGCACATAGCACATATATATACATATAAATATACACAGAAACACACATATGGGTACATGTATATAGGTGTATGATGTGTTATGATGGATGTGACTAAATTTGTATATTACTCAAATACACTAATTACACGTTTACATACTCATAGAAATATATACTCATACATGTGTGATTACACACACGTACAAAAATATATGAGAGCATATATATATATATATATATATATGGAGAGAGATACAATTTTATATACATATAATTACGTGCATCAAATAAACTTTCATTCATACACGCACACACAAACATACATACGCGCACACTGACATACATAGATGCATGAATACAACCACATGTGTGTGTGTATATATATATATATATATATATATATATATATATATATATATATCAGGATGAACGTAAACAAACGAATGTTGCTTTAGAAGCGTGGCGATGTCTAAGAAAGTTAAAGAATTGATTTTAAATTCTCAAAGGCAGGATAATGCTAATAACATATTTTATATATATATATATATATATATATATATATATATATATATATATATAGGCGCAGGCGTAGCTGTGTGGTCCTGGGTTCAGTCTCACTGCGTAGCACCTTTGCGCTAGCGTCTTGAAGTATAGCCTCGGGCCTACCAGAGCCTTGTGAGTGGATTTGTTTGACGAAATAAGAAAGGAGCCCGTCGTATATATATATATATAAATATATTTATATATATTCAACAACAATTGAGGAACGGCTACAATAAGCCGTTCGACCCACTAGAAATAGCAGCCAGGGCTCAAACCGCAAATAGTAGTAATTCCGAAATCTAAGGAAAAATGAAAAAACATTTATCCTGTTCTTCTTTAGACAATGCATTGTTTGGGCGTTTTTTAATGGTAAACCAGCCTGATTAAATTAAATTAAACTTAATCAAATCAATCTTCCAAAAGGCCACGCGCTCATCAGTAAAGGAGCCAGAAGGGACAGAAATTACACGAGGCAGCTACATCCATGCCTAGGCAATATCTGACTTAACAATTTCAAAATCATCGTACTCGCGCCAACTTATCGGCAGCAAATATAAACTGCCGATTCAATTTTGGAATTAATCAGAAAATCATCAGTTAATCAATTTAGGGTAGCAAAAAATTCAATAGAAATTATTTTGCCACCAGCGGTCTAGTGAGAAAAAGGAGATAGTCAGAGACTATGAATAAATTCAACAACAATTGAGGAACGGCTACAATAAGCCGTTCGACCCACAATCTTCCAAAAGGCCACGCGCTCATCAGTAAAGGAACCAGAATATATATATATAGAGAGAGAGAGATAGAGAAGAGGAGAGAGAGAGATCTGTCATATTTTTGTGCTTGTGTTTTTTCACCATCGGTGTTGGTATGTCTGCATTTCTGTAACTTAGCGGTTCGGCAAAAGAACCGATAGAATAAGTACTAAGCTTAGAAAAAAAAAACCTCCTGAGGTCGATTCGTTCAACTACGATCGTTCAAGGTAGTACACCAGTATGTCTCTCGCAGTCAAATGACTGAAGCAAGTAACAGATAAAGAATAAAGGATATATTACCGTGTATATATGCGTGTGTCTCCCTTGTCTGTTCGCGTTAAACTATATAAATTTGCATAAGGCGGCGAGCTGGCAGAAACGTTAGCACGCTGGGCGAAATGCTTAGCAGTATTTCGTCTGCCATTACGTTGTGAGTTCAAATTCCGCCGAGGTCGACTTTGCCTTTCATCCTTTCGGGGTCGATAAATTAAGTACCAGTTACGCACTGGGGTCGATGTAATCGACTTAATACCTATGTCTGTCCTTGTTTGCCCCTTCTATGTTTAGCCCCTTGTGGGTAATAAAGAAATAGGTATTTCGTCTGCGTTACGTTCTGAGTTCAAATTCTGCCGAGGTCGACTTTGCCTTTCATCCTTTCGGGGTCGATAAATTAAGTACCAGTTACGCACTGGGGTCGATGTAATCGACTTAATCCGTTTGTCTGTCCTTGTTTGTCCCCTCACGTGTTTCGCCCCTTGTGGGTAGTAAAGAAATAAATATATAAACTTGCATTATATTTCGTTTTTGGATTTGGTTTGCAAGATTCTTTATATGAGTTCGTGTGTTGAAGCATATTCTGTTGTGTCTGGGGAGAGTCGTTTTCTTTTTGTGCCTTATAATGTAACACACTCACCGGTAAAATTTCCACTTGCAACATTTTCAATAGTCTTGACTCTCAAAACTATTGAAACTGTTGCAAGACTATACGAAAATTTTAGGAAAATAAAAATAAGAAACACGTGGAAATTTTACCGGTGAGTGTGTTACATTATAAGGCACAAAAAGAAAATTACTTTCCCCAGACACAACAGAACTTGCATTATAATTTCACGAAAACCAGTGTTTATGCATTCTGTTCTGTCATAGCCTATATTTATATCCGAGTCTTTGTACTAATATCTTTTATACAACCCTAATGATGATGGAAGCACTCCGTCGGTTACGACGATGAAGGTTCCGGTTGATCCGAATCAACGGAACAGCCTGCTCGTGAAATTAACGTGTAAGTGGCTGAGCACTCCACAGACACGTGCACCCTTAACGTAGTTCTCGGGGATATTCAGCGTGACACAGAGAGTGACAAGGCCGGCCCCTTGAAATACAGGTACAACAGAAACAGGAAGTAAGAGTGAGAGAAAGTTGTGGTGAAAGAGTACAGCAGGGATCACCACCATCCCCTGCCGGAGCCCCGTGGAGCTTTTAGGTGTTTTCGCTCAATAAACACTCACAACGCCCGGTCTGGGAATCGAAACCGCGATCCTATGACCGCGAGTCCGCTGCCCTAACCACTGGGCCATTGCGCCTCCACTCAACCCTAATACTAGCCTACATATTAAAAAGTCCCGTTATCTGTCTTCAGCTTTTCTCAACTGCTACGGTGAACCCTACACTAAACATCTCTTACTAATCTTTATTCTCAAGTGGTCAATTCTGTGTCGACCCATCTTTGGTTTGGGTTTTTTTTTCCCTAAAGATATCGAACGAAAGAAATTCGAGCTGGACATGAACACAGTGACATCGCTAGGTTTGAAGTGCAGGGCAAAGGCCAAAACTTCCCCCTGCTGGGTTTATTTGTTTATGCATGTCTGCGTGACAGTGCGGGCGTCTTGTAGTTCTGTGTATGTGTATGCGCGTGCGCGTGAGAATGAGAGGGAGAGAAGGAAAGTGAGAGAGAGATGGAGTGTGAGAGAGAGATGGAGTGTGAGAGAGAAGGAAAGTGAGAGAGAAAGAGGGTTAGTAAGAGAGGGAGAGAGTCGAGTGAGAGAGAGAGAGAGAGCGAGTGAGCGAGGGAGAGAGGGGGAGTGAGAGAGCGAGAGCGAGTGAGAGGCGAGTGAGAGAGAGAGAGAAGAGAGTGAGAGAAGGGAGAGCGAAAGAGTGAGAAAGAGGAGAAGAGTGTGAGATAGTGAGAAAGGGTGGGAGAGAGGAAAAGGGGAGAGTAAAAGTGAGAGAGAGAGGGGGAGAGAGAGGAAGAAAGAGAGAGAGAAAGTGAGAGAGTAAGAGAGGGAGACAGAAAGAGAATAAGGAGAGAGAGGGAAGGAACAGAGGGAGCGCGGGAGAAAGAGATAAGGAGAGAGAGGGAAAGGGAGGGAGGGAGAGAGGTTTGAGCATAATCAGCTTCTAATAACAAATACAGGTTTCATAGAGGACAAAGTGCTTGGTATGAAGAGAGAAGGTGACCAGGTTACTAGAAATAAGAGCAGGTGAAACACAGAAGGACAAATAACCATGAAAATAAATATATAAATAAATGAATTGTTTTTTCAGATGAGACACACAAGTAAACAAGAAAATGCATCGAATCTTTCGATGATGATGGCGATGGCGACAATGATGACATAGAGGGCGACAACGATGATGACAATGTCTCCAGCATCAAATAATTATTTCTTGTTATTTGGCCACAGTTCAAGACAGCATTCAAGGATACACTCAGAGAAGATTAGCTGCTGCAAACTCAATCATAGACCAACTTCCCGCAATAAAGCGACAACAAAACCGATAGAAAATACGTTATGGCGGTGCTCCAGCATGGCCACTGCCCTGCGACTGAGACCATTTAAACGAACACTAGAATAAAGATGGAGCAAAACTGGGAACAAAGGCGTGCCAACAGGGACAATCGTCTTTTCCTTTTTCTTTTTATTCAGACATTGTGTGCCTATGAACTAAACTATCCCATTTGTATTGGGTTGTCCAGAAAGTTCGTGCCGATTTATAGCAGCTTACCTTTCGACTTATTTTAGAACATGGTGATACTTTATTACCCACTAGGGGCGACACAGAGGGGGACACCAAAAGACATGGGGACATAGAACATTATAATTAAAGTTTATGAAAAATGAATTGTTAAGTGAAAGAAAATGATATTATGAAAGCGATACTAACGGCCCCGTCCGTTAGCATCACTTACCTGTCGTTTGTTTTTCATCGTCACTTGAATGTTCTTTGCCAATACGAATAAATTCCATATCCATTCTTACTCCGAAATACTCATCCATATTTTCCACGAATTCATCGCTCATTCTTATATCTTTCACCTCCCAATTCTCCCTTTCACACCTCACCATAAACTCATCTATGTTCTTCTTTTCAATCACAGCATACCTAGTCTCACCAACTTCATACCATTTATACTCTTCCATCAGACTTTTAACTTCTTTCTGTTCAGTCATAGTACAAATGTACGGCCTGATATCGATTTCAATCTCTAGTGTGTTTGTATTATTTTTTTCTTTTGTTTTCTTGTTGGGGGGGGAGCGGATGGGTTCACTGTCTGCATGGATAGGGTGGGACTCAGAGGGCGTGGGTGGTTTTGGGGTAGATTGGTGTTCCATGTTATTTTCTTTTCCTCGTATTCTTCTCTTCCTCTTATTTCCAACTTCCTTCCATTTCTGTATTCTCTTCCTCTTCTACTGTCTCCTTCTCCTCTGGTTTCTGCTTCTCTCTCTGTGGTTCGGAATCACTTTCTTTCCCTGGGGGAGGGCAGAAGGCTCTTATGTGACCCCTCAGGCCACACTTGTAACAACGTGGAGCCCTGCCCTCCACCCACACTCTCATGATCACGTCTCCCAATCTGATGCTTTCCGCCAGGTCCACCAGTACCTCGGTCTCTGCCTGTACGTTCAGCTCCACTGTTACGCCTCTCCAGCCCTCGGACTAACCGAGGCATGGAGAATATCCTACTTCCTCCTCGTGGCCGCTGATCACAGCCGCCACAATCCACTCTGCCTCCACGTTTGGTGGCACTCCCTCCACCCTTATCCGTGTAATCCTTCTGTTTAAATACGTAGGTAACAGTGTTACCTTTTCTGACTTCACCACCTTCGCCGCCATCTCCTCGCTGCAGATTCACTTTTAAAATGTACCACTACGGTTCCGTACTTGGATCCTCGAGTCAGAAAATTAATTTCCTCCTCAGTTCTTCTCAGGGCTTCCTCTACCCACTCCATGGTTACAACTTCTACCCTCTTCCTTTCGTTTGCGAACACCCTGTAAATAATGGTCCTCTTATCATACCATTCTTTTCTCCTGGGTGTCGGTGATAGTTCCACCTCACCGCTTTCCTTTTTCATGTATTTCTGGTAACTTGGTAGCTTGGCCAAGTCAACCCCTTTCTCTTCCGCCTTCTTGGTTACACCGGCATAGGTATAACCCAGCTTCTCTTCCAATTTCCTCGCTGCCATTTCTAGCTCCTTCTCAGACGTAGACAAGTCTGATAAAGACTCGAAAACTCCAGCCTTTTCTTCCATCAGCTTCATTGTAATTGCCTGTTCCAGTTCCTCATCTGTCGTGGACAAGTCTGTTAGAGACTCATAGTCCATTTCCTTCTGTCTGACAGACCGAAAACGGCCGCCAAAACAGGAAAAAAGTTTAACTCGCCGAACGAGCGAAACGCGAAACCGCGTCAACGCCGTTCAGAATTTCCACAACAACAACAACGCTTTTTGTTCTTTTTTACCGAATTTTACGAGCGTAAAAAAACACGACCGACCAAATGGTTCAGATGTGGTGATTCTTTATTACCCACTAGGGGCGACACAGAGGGGGACACCAAGAGACATGGGGACATATAACATTATAATTAAACTTTATGAAAATGAATTGTTAAACGAAAAAATGATAAAATGAAAGCGATACCAACGGCCCCGTCCGTCAACATCACTTACCTGTCCTTTGTTTTTCATAGTCACTTGAATGTTCTTTGCCAATACGAATAAATTCCATATCATTCTACTCCAAATACTCATCCATATTTTCCACGAATTCATCGCTCGTTCTTATATCATCACCTCCCAATCTCCTTTCTCCATTCACACCTCACCATAAACTCATCAAAGTTCTTCTTTTCCAATCACAGCATACCTAGTCTCACCACACCAACATCATACCATTTATACTCTTCCATTAACTTTTAACTTCTTTCTGTTCAGTCATAGTACAAATGTACGGCCTGATATCGATTTCAATCTCTTGTGTGTGTGTATTCTTTTTTTTTTTTTTGTTTTCTTGTTGGGGGGGAGCGGGTGGGTTCAATGTCTGCATGGATAGGGTGGGACTCAGAGGGCGTGGGTGGTTTTGGGGTGGATTGGAGTTCCATATTATTTTCTTTTCCACGTATTCTTCTTCTCTTCTCTTATTTCCAGCTTCCTTCCATTTCTGTGTATTCTCTTCCTCTGTTTCCTTCTCCTCTGGTTTCTGCTTCTCTCTCTCTGGTTCGGAATCCATTTCTTTCCCTGGGGGAGGGCAGAAGGCTCTTATGTGACCCCTCAGGCCACACTTGTAACAACGTGGAGCCCTGCCCTCCACCCACACTCTCATGATCACGTCTCCCAATCTGATGCTTTCCGTCAGGTCCACCAGTACCTCGGTCTCTGCCTGTACGTTCAGCTCCACTGTTACGCCTCTCCAGCCCTCGGACTTAACCGAGGCATGGAGAATATCCACTTCGTCCTCGTGGCCGCTGATCACAGCCGCCACAATCCATTCTGCCTCCACGTTTGGTGGCACTCCCTCCACCCTTATTCGTGTAATCCTCCTGTTTAAATACGTAGGTAACAGTGTTACCTTTTCTGACTTCCCCGCCTTCGCCGCCATCTTCCTCGCTGCAGATTCACTTTTAAAATGCACAACTACGGTCCCGTACTTGGATCCTCGAGTCAGAAAATTTATTTCCTCCTCAGTTCGTCGCAGGGCTTCCTCTATCCACTGCATGGTTACAACTTCTACCCTCTTCCTTTCGTTTGCGAACACCCTGTAAATAATGGTCCTCTTATCATACCATTCTTTTCTCCTGGGTGTCGGTGATAGTTCCACCTCACCGCTTTTCTTTTTCATGTATTTCTGGTAACTTGGCAACTTGGCCATGTCGACCCCTTTCTCTTCCGCCTCTTGCCTTCTTGGTTACACCGGCATAGGTATAACTCAGCTTCTCTTCCATTTCCTTGCTGCCATTTCTAGCTCCTTCTCAGACGTAGACAAGTCTGATAAAGACTCGAAAACTCCAGCCTTTTCTTCCATCAGCTTCATTGCAATTGCCTGTTCCAGTTCCTCATCTGTCGTGGACAAGTCTGTTAGAGACTCATAGTCCATTTCCTTCTGTCTGACAGACCGAAAACGGCCGCCAAAACAGAAAAAGTGTAACGCGCAGAACGAGCGAAACGCGAAACCGCATCAACGCCGTTCAGAATTTCCACAACAACAACAACGCTTTTTGTTCTTTTTTACCGAATTTTCAGCAGCCGAAAAAAACACAACCGACCACATGGTTCAGATGTGGTGATTCTTTATTACCCACTAGGGGCGACACAGAGGGGGACACCAAGAGACATGGGGACATATAACATTATAATTAAACTTTATGAAAATGAATTGTTAAACGAAAAAATGATAAAATGAAAGCGATACCAACGGCCCCGTCCGTCAGCATCACTTACCTGTCCTTTGTTTTTCATAGTCACTTGAATGTTCTTTGCCAATACGAATAAATTCCATATCCATTCTTACTCCGAAATACTCATCCATATTTTCCACGAATTCATCGCTCATTCTTATATCTTTCACCTCCCAATTCTCCCTTTCACACCTCACCATAAACTCATCAAATTCTTCTTTTCAATCACAGCACCTAGTCTCACCAACTTCATACCATTTATACTCTTCCATTAGACTTTTAACTTCTTTCTGTTCAGTCATAGTACAAATGTACGGCCTGATATCGATTTCAATCTCTTGTGTGTGTGTATTCCTTTTTTTCTTTTGTTTTCTTGTTGGGGGGGGCGGGTGGGTTCAATGTCTGCATGGATAGGGTGGGACTCAGAGGGCGTAGGTGGTTTTGGGGTGGATTGGAGTTCCATATTATTTTCTTTTCCACGTATTCTTCTCTTCTCTTACTTCCACTTCCTTCCATTTCTGTGTATTCTCTTCCTCTTCTACTGTCTCCTTCTCCTCTGGTTTCTGCTTCTCTCCTGTGGTTCGGAATCCATTTTTTCCCTGGGGGAGGGCAGAAGGCTCTTATGTGACCCCTCAGGCCACACTTGTAACAACGTGGAGCCCTGCCCTCCACCCACACTCTCATGATCACGTCTCCCAATCTGATGCTTTCCGTCAGGTCCACCAGTACCTCGGTCTCTGCCTGTACGTTCAGCTCCACTGTTACGCCTCTCCAGCCCTCGGACTTAACCGAGGCATGGAGAATATCCACTTCGTCCTCGTGCCGCTGATCACAGCCACCACAATCCATTCTGCCTCCACGTTTGGTGGCACTCCCTCCACCCTTATTCGTGTAATCCTCCTGTTTAAATACGTAGGTAACAGTGTTAACTTTTCCGACTTCACCGCCTTCGCCGCCATCTTCCTCGCTGCAGATTCACTTTTAAAGTGCACAACTACGGTCCCATACTTGGATCCTCGAGTCAGAAAATTTATTTCCTCCTCAGTTCGTCGCAAGGCTTCCTCTATCCACTGCATGGTTACAACTTCTACCCTCTTCCTTTCGTTTGCGAACACCCTGTAACTAATGGTCCTCTTATCATACCATTCCTTTCTCCTGGGTGTCGCTGATAGTTCCACCTCACCGCTTTCCTTTTTCATGTATTTCTGGTAACTTGGCAACTTGGCCATGTCGACCCCTTTCTCTTCCGCCTTCTTGGTTACACCGGCATAGGTATAACTCAGCTTCTCTTCCAAATTCCTCGCTGCCATTTCTAGCTCCTTCTCAGACGTAGGCAAGTCTGATAAAGACTCGAAAACTCCAGCCTTTTCTTCCATCAGCTTCATTGCAATTGCCTGTTCCAGTTCCTCATCTGTCGTGGACAAGTCTGTTAGAGACTCACAGTCCATTTCCTCCTGTCTGACAGACCGAAAACGGCCGCCAAAACAGAAAAAAGTTTAACGCGCCGAACGAGCGAAACGCGAAACCGCATCAACGCCGTTCAGAATTTCCACAACAACAACAACGCTTTTTGTTCTTTTTTACCGAATTTTCAGGAGCCGAAAAAAACACAACCGACCACATGGTTCAGATGTGGTCGATTAAAAATGTAATGGCAAGTATTTATTGACCTTTTTCTTTTCTTTAATAATCGGCACGAACTTTCCGGACAACCCAATATTTTCCTTTCTTAAACGGTAAGTTTTAATATTAGAGATGTGTAACTGATATTTCTAGCAGGAAGAGCTGAAAGTAAGTAGTCACAAGGGTGGATTTCCAACCGTTGCAACCACAATGATCAGAGATAGAGTTGGTAACATGACGGTGTAATGTCATCAGTGCTCAGATTTGAAGTGAAATCATGTGGCCTAGAGAGTATTGGGCACGCGTAGGGCGCTGCCCCCAAATTCATAACAGACGAACTGTAGACGGAGACCCTCACTGCGAGCTCGCTGGTCTGCAGAGAAAAGACTTCCAGGAAAAATATCTGGTGATTTAAATGGCGGGCAGATCGTACTCGCTCTCACGGTGTGGCTGATTGAAGCAAAATAAACAATACATCGACACATTGATTATTTTTTATGTATAACTTAAAAGCTAAATACACAATCGTCAGGCAAAGTCGACCTACCAATTTCATGAATTTCCCGTATCCTTTTACACCGTTGTCTAAAGGGATGCAGGAACTAGTAGAGCCACGTAGCCAGCTGATTGCAACTGGGGGTGCTGAACAGGGGTACGGACAAAAGCTCCTACTTAAAGTGTGAAAGAGGATGAAAGCCCAATGCTTACATTTTTCAGTTATTTTTTCACATTTCCTGACGTCTAACCTGGTCAAAACTTCTGATATATTTCGTTTTTATTTTCATTTTACTTGTTGCAATCATTAAACTTGGGCCATGCTGGGGCATCACCTCGAAGAATTTTTAGTCGAATGTATCGACTCCAATAGTTTTAAAAACAATTTTCAACAAGCACATAGTTAAGCCTAAAAGGTATTTGTACATGCTAGAGATAACAGCCAAATCTTTAAACATTATTTTTATATGATTTCAAATAAACATCGACCACGAGGCTGACAGTGTGTCTTCTCAACAATTCGATGATTTCGTTTTGCATTGCTGCGGAGGTGTAGGTCGCAAATTTTGGAATCGTGCAGTAATATTCCATTAGCTTTGAGTCTTTCTCTAATGTGTACTGGAATAATTTCTCTCGTGTGTACTGGAATAATTTCATAAAAGACCACAAGAAGTGCCTGGCAATATTTCATCCGACTCTTTACGTTTTGAGTAAAAAAAATCACTGCGAGGCCAACTTTGGAGTCGGGCAAATTAAAATACCAGTCAATTAGTGGGTCTATTTTTTTTTTCATCCATGAAGAAGTTTTAGTCGAATGAATCAACCCCAGTTCTTATTTTCTTTAAAGCATGCTACTTCATCTATTGTTTACTTTTGCCGAACCCCTATTTACAGAGACATAAACACACCAATACCAAGCAGTGGTGAGGGACAAATACAAAGACACACACGACGGACTTCTTTCAGTTTACGTTTACCAAGGCTATAGTAAAAGACATTTGCCCAAGGTGCCAGATAGTGGAACTGAACCCGGAACCATGTGGTTAGAAAGCAAGCTTCCTACCACACAGCCATGTCTACGCCTGTGCTAAAAAAAATTATGATGGTCACCATTATTATATCACAGGCAGTGCATAGAATAAATCGTTAGCACGTGACAAAATACTTAGCAGCATTTCGTCTGCCTTTACGATCTGAGTTCATATTCCGCTGTGGTCGACTTTGCCTTTCATCCTTTGGGTCGATAAATGAAGTACTAATTAAGCAATGGAATCCACTTACCCCTTACCCCAAAATTACTTGTGTCAAAATCTGAAACCGTAATTAACTTATTATTATTGTTATTTTCATTATTATTTAAGGCAGCGCATAGACTGAATTGTTAGCACGGAGAATTAGCTTAGCGACATTTCGTCTGTCTTTACGTTTTGAGTTGAAATTTCGCTGTGGTCGACATTACCTTTCATCTCTTATTGGGGTCGATAAATTAAGTACCAGTTGAGCACTGGAGTCGATGTAATCAACTAGCCCCCTCCCTATAGGATTACTATTATTATTAGCGGCATTTCGTCAGTCTTTACGTTCTGGGTTCAAATTCCGCTATAGGCGACTTTGCCTTTCATCCTTTCAGGATCGATAAATTAAGTACCAGTTGAGTACTCGGGCCGATATAATTAAGTAGTCCCACCCCCACCAATTTTTCAGGCTTTGTTCCTTTAATAGAAAGGACTGCTATTACTCTCATCATCATCATCATCATCATCCTCATCATCATCACTATTGATAGAAAGGTTCAAGTCTCCGACAGAATCTCTTACGTTATTGTCTCTGATTCTATACAATCTGGATTTCAGCTATGTTGCAATCAGATTTGACTCTCATTATTTCGTTCGGGGCCGAGAAAATGAAGTATCAGTCAAATATCGTGATCAAGAAAACGAAATCGTGGAAAATAAAGTACCAGCCAAGTATCTTGGTCAATGTTATCCACGAATGACCTCACCTCTAGACTGATAGCCTTGTGCAGCAGCAGCAGCACCACCACCACCACCGTTATGATTAATGATCATTTGTCATATTCACCATACTCAACAACTTCAACGATTTCCTAATTATAATGATGTTACGATGGTGATAATGACGACGATGAAATAATGCGATTATTGATATTATTTCACCACGCAGCATGTCGTGGTCTATTCACAATTCTATTCACCACACACATTGTCCAGCTCACGGTGACAACTGGAACTCCTCCTCCTCATCCTCTTTTTCCTTCTACATTCACATTCATCTCATGAAGAGCCTGACTTGGTGTATGGAGACGGCGGATTGCTCTCTTGTGTTCAGCAACATGCAAATAACGCTCATAGGAAATAGCTAAGAGCCTTGCTATATACACTTGTGACACAGGCAGCTTCAGATATCAACAATATGCATCGAGCGATCTACACAGCATGCTATATATCTTTCTATTTGTTCCCATAACGTGTACGTATTAGCACATTTTGAAACTATGGCGTCCCAAAAGACATACGTAGCTCACCGTAATAAGATGGACGTGGGGGAAATTTATCGCGGTGAGCGCGAGGGAGATGCAATAATGATGGATGTAAACGAGATGGAGGAAAATGAGTGATATGTGTATATATGTGTGTGTGTGTGTGTGTGTGTGTTTATAGAGAGTTGACTACATCACTACCGAGGCGACCATGACAGACCAACAGTACGAAAGTGGAACAAAATGTGAGAGATTGGACTATTTACAGTGGCAGCTAAATAATGATGGGTTATATGTGTGTATGGGAGAGAGAGAGAGGGGGGGAGAGATAGAGATTGTGTGAGCATGTGAGAGAAAAAACATTTCGCAAAACATTTCGATTGGAAAGAGTCCATTTTGCAGAAAATGAAATCACCCTCAGTACATTCGAAGTACATCCACCGATCAAATGAGGGATCCTCTGCGTGGTCTCTTTACATGCTAGAAAAAAACTAACTAGTACTTGCACCGCATAGAAAAACCATCATTAAAAACAGTAAAAGACAATTTCTATATTAGTTCCGGATATATGGTCTAACAACACACGATAGTCAATGCTAGAATGCTTTGATCTTATGTCTGCTTGAACAAGAGAAAAACAACAAAAACAGCAACTACTACTACTACTACTACTACTTGCTGAGTTAATGAGACAGCCTCAACGCCAGTAATGGGGAAATTTCTTAATACCAGGATCGAATATCATGCGCGCAAGAACTTATCGTGTGTGCATATGTGCTGAGAAAAAGAAGAAATCTTTAATTTTCAGATGCAAATTGGATTAAATTTCCGATTTTGTCTTTAAAGGCTCGAGCTGGTTTGCGTTTCGTTTGGTGTTCGTGGGAAACTTAATTAACGCGATGTTTAAATTTGAATGTGAATGAAATGTCAGTTGCGGGAGAGAGTTTACCATACTTGCTCTACACAAACACTCAATGTCCTAGAAATAGTTACAAAATCTCTTTAAAAGTTACACTAACGTTCTTTTTTTTCAGATATTTTTTTCAAAGAAAAGTAAGACGGTCACAGATGAAATATTTTTAATCACAGATACGAGGGATGTTTAAAATTTCCTGGCCTTGGGTAAAAGAAAATACAGAAGGATCAGTTAATAATGATTTTAGTCATATTCCCCTCTCAGATTCACGCATTATTGCAGCGGTCCTTCAGTTTTTATAAGCCCCGTAAAAGAACTCAGTAGGTTGTGCCTCCAACCAGGCCCTTTATAATACCCTTAAAGCCAGGAACTTTTCACCACTCCCTCGTAAGTCTGTAGATATTAATATGCTTTTAGGTCGACTGAAATCATGTCATTTTATGAAAAGAGAAATGGGCCAGGCGAATAAATTTATCGTGATAACGAATGAAATTATCGTGATAATGAATAAAAAAAAATGATTAAATTTTGAAAAGTATTTAAAATATAACAATAATTAATTCATAAAAATATAAGATATAAAAGTTAATGGAGAAGAATGAGAAGTAAAATGGAAAGTACGAGATATTTGTTTGTTCAACTGGAAAAGTAATTAGTGTATTGAAAAGGGGAAGGAGGTGGAATTTTAAAATATAAGACTTGTATGCATAGGTAACTGTTGGTCTTCTACAATCAACCTTGCCCGGACTTCTACTTCGAAGACGAACTTTCTTAGTGCAATCCTATGGTCATTTGTGACCGAAGGGGATCTTCAAGGGATGATATCAAGTATAGTTATAGTTTCAATCCTGAGCTCTTTGTGATAGTGAAAGTGGCAGCATGGTGTTTTATCCGATTGCTTACGCATTCCCTCCACGTATTCAGTTGCTGAATTGCATGGTTTGCATGAGCCATGGAGCATGCATTTTACATCTCTGAAAAGTTCAGCATCTTCCTGTTCATTTTAGAGCTCAGAGCACAAAATTGATCACAGTTTCTTAAAACTGATCATTGTTTATGAATTGTAATCAGGGTGAAAACGTACCAACGTATGTGGATCAGGATAGCCTCGTTTTTGGAATTCAACCCCGGAGGGTATTCCTACCACTTCAAAGATATTCGTATATACTGGTTTCAAATTTTAGCACAAGGTCATTAAATTTGGGCGAGGGTGTCAGTCAATTATACCAACTTCAGTGTTCAACTGGAACTTATTTTTTAGACTCCGAAAAGATGAAATGTAAAGTCGAACTCATAACATAATGTCGGACGAAATGCCCCTAAGCATTTTATGTACTCTGATTATTTTATGTACTCTGAGAGAATGAAAGGTAAAGCTGACCTCAGCGGGATTTGAAATCAAGACGTAAGAGCAAAGCATTTTTCAGATACTCTAACGATTCTGATCTACTGCCCTTTAGTTTTAATATATTAATGTATTTCTCTCATTGTAACAGGGCCAGAATATTTAGGACAATGGCAAATGAGTCAATTTAAACAGCGTGTAAATGGTGAAAGCAGATGAGTCAATTTAATCAACCTCGAAACAATGAAAGCAAATTCGAACTCGGCGACATTTTAAATCATAATGCGAAGGCTGTCCCATTGCTCAATCGATATTGCCTCAACTGCCTGGGTAATTAACATAATGAACTTAAAATAATTTCAGAATTATAAAGTGTCAATTTAAATTAAACGAAAATACAAATAGTCGTTGTGTATCAGCATACCGAGCAATCCTATGATTGGCTGATAATTAGCAAAAATAAACATATAGGCGTAGGAGTGGCTGCGGGGTAGGTAGCTTGCTTACCAACCACATGGTTCCGGGTTCAGTCTCACTACGTGGCATCTTGGGCAAGTGTATTCTTCTATAGCCTCGGGCCGACGAAAGCCTTGTGAGTGGATTTGGTAGACGGAAACTGAAAGAAGCCCGTCATATATATGTATATATGTATGTGTGTGTATATGTCTGTATGTGTGTGTTTGTCCCCCCCCCAACATCGCTTGACAACCGACGGCGGTGTGTTTCCGTCCCCGTAACTTAGCGGTTCGGCAAAAGAGACCGATAGAATAAGCTCTAGGCTTACAAAGAATAAGTCCTAGGAGTCGATTTGCTCGACTAAAGGGGGTGCTCCAGCATGGCCACAGTCAAATGACTGAAACAAGGAAAAGAGTAAAACAACAATCCAGTCGAATACGTTCCTCCCACCCCGCTTTTGCTATGCCTCCTCCGAGTTAAGGATTCTACTGCCAACCAAGATATGCGGTGATACAGCGCAATATGTGTAGCGCGACAGTTCTAACATCAGTATTTATTACTCTGTATATGCCTGCATTACTTTAAATTCTTCAACTAATTACAACGGAGACATATATGTCCATACTGTAGATGGTGCGCATTCCTGTAGAGTGTTTGAGGCTAGGAAGTCTATTGATGCTGCAGTTATTTCAGCACATATGTGTTTCATAACTTGTTATTGCTGTCTCGGTTGAGCGGAAAAATTAGTTTTCGGATGCAGTTGATTGTCGTGGGACGTTTTCTTTTGTCTCCACCCTCATATTACATGAAATTTGAGCTGATTTTATGCTTATTTGCAGGAGCTGTGAACGTTGGTGTTTGTTCGGTAACAACCTATGCCTCTATGTAAACAGAGATTAAACTATCTATCTATCTATATTATGTTCATATACACAAAATGAAGTACTTCAACATGAATATGTGTTGGCGTATGTTTGCATTCTGAGATTATGTCTGCGTAAGTTTATATGATAGACTAAATATAAGTGAAATAGACAGTAACAGAGGAAAGTATAAAGGAAGAGATGGAGTTAGTGAGAGAGAGAGAGAGAGAGAGAGAGAGAGAGAGAGATAAAGAGACAATAGGGATAGGAATATTTCCGTTGTGTATATCAGAAATGCAGTGAACCTGTGATTAGTTTGTTGGAAACCAATAACCAACGTTGCCATTGTCCACCAATTATGATACAAATTAAATAAATAAATGAATAAATAAATATCGGTTTTGATTAGCGACGCAAATCAAGTACGACCACCTAGGGTTTGAAACCAGACTGCAGTTTCGGTTCACTGCAAACAAGATTGTCAATGCCGCCCGCAGCTTAATGAAATTAAAATATCAATTTCTTTTGATTAGCTTGGAGGTTTCAGAATCGCCGTGAAAGTGATGCTGTGACGCTCATTCTTTTTACGAATGAATTTAAAATGAAATAATCTCATTCGAGTCACAGAAATTTGTGGGATCCATGTCTGGAACTGATAAAAAAAATATAAAATAACAACACAGGCATGGTACTTTGCAACCAAATTTCTTCGGGTTCAGTCCCACAGCGCGGCACCTTGTTTAAATATTCTACTATAGTTCCAGGTCGATCAATGCTTTGTGAGTAAATTTGGTAGGCCGAAACTGTTTAGAATCCCGTCGGCAATAATCACACACACATATGTGTATGCTTGTCCCCACACCGCTTGACAACCGGTGTTAGTTTGTTTACGACACCGTAACATTACCTCCAAAGGGAGCCGAATAAATACTAATCAGACTTTAAAACAAAATACAGGAGTCGACTTATTCGACAAAACTCCACAATGTCTTGTTCTTGCATGGCTGCAGTCAAACTACTGAAACACGTAAAAGATTGGGTTTTCTCTTACGCTCCTATCCATACAAGTAAGGATCTATGTTGGACACAGTTATGTTCTGTGTATAACGTTGAATGACCTTTCACATGTTGATATATGGCTGTGTTGTTGAGACGACTGCTTTGCAACGATGTGATTTCGTATTCGACCTCACAGCATATGTCTTCTTACAGTAATCTTATGTCGATCAAATTTTCCAGAGGCTGTTGATGCCCACCTCCTCCAATGCCCGATTTAATACTTTTCTTGGTTTGATATCAATACCTTATCGATGGGTACCTGTAGCGGAGACTATTCTGTTGCAAGTTTTTGAACCAAGTTTTCAGCTTGACGATAACTTCCTCCCTTCTTTTCACCAGTTGCGAAGCCCCTGAAAAATCATTACTTCCGTCCTTCCGCCTCTCACAACGCCATCACCCGCTTTCCTTAAAAGAAACCCAGAAAGGAAAATTTCCTTTTACAATAAAGGTAATGGCTAAATGCCCCCTTCTGTTACGAATGACCATGGGATTGCAACTAGAAAGTTACCCACCGAGGCACCAGTCCGAGCAAGGTTGTTTTATAGGAAACCAGCAGTCAACCATGCATACCAGCGTCCCCTCTATACGCCAACAATATTATCCAAGGGAAAGGCAAAGGCCAACACAACTTGGCACCAATGACGTCACAACTAATTTCTAAGCTGAGTGAACTGGGGCAACGTGAAATAAAGTGTCTTACCCAAGAACACAGCACACAAGCCGTTTCGGAAATCGAACACCCTACCTCATGACTGTGAGCTCATCTCTCTAACCACTGAGTCACATGAACTGAATATTCAAGTAAGCAAACCAGTTGTGAATCTCATTGTACTGTCACTGCTTTACAGTGGATCTCCGTCGTTTGACTACGCAGATTCCCTAGTTCAATCAATTGAATTATCTACTGTCGATTTAATATGTGATTTAATATTTCAATCACACTTGTACCTTTAAAGTAATTCTCATTCAAATCTGTATGACGGAACGTGATAAGGTGGTACATGTTGAATTACAGGATGAATGCACCCGAAAGGCTTCTATTCAGTTTCCATGCACTCATTTTCATTAGCAAGGTATACAACAATCCTAAGCTATAGCTAAATTGTTTTGCTCAAAATACTACGCACAGGGATCGAACCTGGAATTGCGTGGTTATGAAACGAGCTTCTTATTTCTTTATTGCCCACAAGGGGCTAAACATAGAGGACACAAACTAGGACAGACAAAGGGACTAAGTCGATAACATCGATCCCAGTGCGTAACTGGTACTTATTTAATCGACCCCGAAAGGATGACAGGCAAAGTCGACCTCGGCGAAATTTGAGCTCAGAACGTAGCGACAGACGAAATACCTATTTCTTTACTACCCACAAGGGGCTAAACACAGAGAAGATAAACCAGGACAGACAAACGGATTAATTCGATTATATCGACCCTAGTTTGTAACTGGTACTTATTTAATCGACCCCGGAAGATGAAAGGCAAAGTCGACCTCGGCGGAATCTGAACTCAGAACGTAACGGCAGACGAAATATCGCGAAACATTTCGCACGGCGTGCTAACGTTTCTGCCAGCTCGCCACCTCTATGAAACGATCTTTTTCACCAAATAGCCAATCCGCGAATACCAACTACAGCGGTGATATTTGCGAAAATGAGATAATCGATTGACCACATAAAGAGAGCCCCTACATGGTCATTCTATCTTCTAGAAACGACAGTCATAGTCATCTCAAATGATCCACGATTGAATTAAATAAAGATATATTGAATAATGTATTTCTAAAAATACGAAGAGGAAGCTGACTTAGACCAGGATATCATTGTACACAGATCTATACTATCTGGTTTGAACTGTGTCTATGCAACAACTGCTGCACAGACACACACACACACATACAAAGCAGCAATAACAACAAGAACATATTCGGAGCTTGTTGATCTTCTCATAACAACTTAAGTATATTTGCCATGCCTAAAACGCAGTGACCTTGATGCGATACAGACCACAAACATGTCGGAGAGATTTCCGATATTCTATCGACCAGGCCATCTGCATTCTCGCATTTACGGTTTTAGCGAAGTGAATGTTCTTCAATTAGCCATCGAAACCGAATCTAGAACTAATCCTGTATATTGCTCAGTCTCCATCTTTTTTATTTATTTTATTCATTTATTTTATTTATTTGTTTTCCTAACATTACACTTGTTTAATATTGATTCCCAGCACAAAACCATAAATTATGTGTCAGAGTAGAATCGATTAAATTGACTTTCAGTACTTGGCTGATAGTTATTTTATCGATCCTGTAAGGATGAAAGGAAAGGTCGACCTAAATGGTATTTGAACTAAGAATTTAAAGGGACGTAACTAAGTGCCATAAAAGACATTTTACCGCAGACTAAAACTCTGACATGATGCACCCTTATTTTTGTGTATTAAATTTTGCGTTTTTTGAAAAGATTAAAAAAAAGTGCAAATTTCGGGATTAGATATGGTATATTCAATATAATAGATTATATACTTGACTAGTATACGTCTTTTCTAACACCAGACTGATGAAAGTAAACTCATCTTTGGCTGCATTTGAAAAAGATTAACAGACGGCATCTGTCTCCCTTGAATTACACCGTATCATCTTTAAAAATGACATTTGGTATAATGAGGTTTTGCTAAAGTGGCGAGCTGTAAGAATCGTTAACATATCGTTTATAGGCGCAGGAGTGGCTGTGTGGTAAGTAGCTTGCTTACGAACCACATGGTACCGGGTTCAGAACCACTGCGTGGCACCTTGGGCAAGTGTCTTCTGCTATAGCTTCTGGCCGACCAAAGCCTTGGGAGTGGATTTGGTAGAGGGAAACTGAAAGAAGCCCGTCGTATATACATATGTATGTATATATATATATATGTGTGTGTGTGTGTGTGTGTGTGTCCCAATATCACTTGACAACCGATGGTGGTGTGTTTACGTCCGCGTAACTTAGTGGTTCGACAAAAGAGACCGATAGAATAAGTACTAGGCTTACAAAGAATAAGTCCTGGGGTCGATTTGCTCGACTAAAGGTGGTGCTCCAGCAAGGCCGCAGTCAACTGACTGAAACAAGTGAAAGAGTAAAATATATCAAATACTTAACGGCACTTCTTCCGGTTCTGTTTTAGTGTTCAAATTCCGCCGTTCAAATAATTACCAGTTGAGCATTGAGATCGATTGAAACGACTAAACGCCACTCCAAAATTTGAGGCATTATGTCTATCGTAGAGGGTTGTACCTCGTAGAATAAGGTACTACCTTCCTTGTACACAGAACCAAAAACAAGATAGTTACGAGGTTGTACTGATTTTTGATAAGGCAGTTCTACACTTTATTACTATCTTTCTGCAAATACTTTTTTCATACTAAACGATTGTTGTAAGGAAATATATTCTTCTTATATCCACTCTCACCTTTTTTTTTCTTTGTTGCGAAGTTTTGGGAAGTATTCCGGCTCTTCAATTAGGTTATCAGTGAGAGGAAAATGGGATATTGTGACTTTAATGTTTATCGCCTTTTTTTCATGTAAACACAACGAAAGGGCTTTTAATCTGTGATGGAAATCTCAAGGCGTTCAGGACGACTCGACAATACTTTATATTTTGTTTATGTACTTACTTAATAATCGATTTTACGGTAAGTATAAGAGAGAGTGAGGAAGCGAGAGAAACAATAATAAATGGACAAACATTATACTTCCCTATATATCGTATTAATGTACCATTTTTTAATATATATATATAAAAGAGATGTGCATACGATACGGTCTGATAGTATTTTAGCACTTATATTATTTCACTCCCAACCTTGTGAAAGCATCGTATTTTTCACCTAAGTGATGCTTCTAAGACTTGTTCTGCTCAGGGTTCAAATATTTAGTTGTTTAAACGAAATATAACAAACAGGCGAATCAGTCATTTTCATGAGAAGTTAGTTGTAATCTACTTTGTCCAAACAAAAATAGGACAATCAAAAACGATATAAGGATTCTGATCATTATATATTTTTGTTGTTCAGATTCAGGTCAGTCTTGATTGAGTAAATCTGTAATAAAATACCCCCCCTCCAACTTGTGTATTATTCAGATATGCGATATGCAAAAGTGCAATATGCAAGGTTTTCTTTCTCTTCTAAGACAGTAGTAATTTGAGGTTACTATTATTAGCAGGCCGAGGTAATTTCATCTCGAAAATACAGACATTTTTGTCTTGAAAATCGTTATAAAACGATTTTGCATTTGGTTTGCAAGATTTTTGATGTCAGTTCGTGTGTTGAAACAAAATTTGGCGTTATGACCATCCCAAGTCATAAGACGTTACTTCGATTTCCCGAAATTATCTTCAACTTCGTAAATAATTACGACATTGTTTATTCCATTTGATATATTAGATTTGTATCAAAGTGTATTAATGGCTGAACACTAAAGCAATTAGTTAGCTGATAGCAGTAAAAGATACATGAGGATAAACTTAACCGTTTATGTGCATACGTGTGACGATGGTCTGCACCAAGCGCTGACCGAAGCCACACCCTACAGAGTAGAAGTATTTAGAAATCAATTAGCTGTTAGATGACGACGACAACGACAACGACAACAACAACAATAATAATAATAATAGATTTTATAAGAGCCGTGAGGGTTACAACGATATATTACAAACTGTTTTGAAAAATCCTCTGTGTGTGTGTATGCAGTGACCAACTAATTGCGATACATTTGTACGTTTCTATTTCTTCTCTCTCCTGATCTATCCTTTCCAAAGAAGAGCGTATGCTTGAAACATTAAAGACATCTAATTTTCCTGAACGTAAACCTAATAAACCCGGTTTGTTTGTTTTTGTACCTCGTCCTTGTGATTTTTCAATTTTTGTACTAGACACCTATGTCTTTATGTGCTTCTGTGTGTGTATATTTATATATATGAGAGAGAGAGAGAAAGAGAAGGGGGGGGAGATGAGTTGCCTGGGTCACTGAAGCATCGAATAACATCCGTTGGAATATCAGTTCCAGACCGCTGCGCTCTGAGGTCAAATTCACGAAATGTGAACGTCACCCTTTATCCTTCCGTCGTCACTCAATAAATGAACCGTCTTTGATCATACTCTACTTACAGAGCGTTGTACAAAATTGAAAACAAGCCCAAGATCTATGTCTGTGCGAATATCTTCCGTTGTAATTCTAAGATCCCTGTACTGTAACGCGCGCGCACACACACACACACTCACTATATACATGTATGAATATGACGGGCTTCTTACGGTTTCTTTCTACCAAATACATTTACAAGGTTTCTTACAGCACAACCACTCCTGCGCTAATCTCAATGAAGATTTTTCAGTATACGCTTTTAGGTGCATTCTTGAAAATCTAACTTGATATATCTGTAAAACAAAATATTTTGCGGTATAAAAACTAAAAGTAAAAAAAAAAGAAAGAAGTCATTTTTGTTTTACTCACGCAAATTCAAAACCAAACATTTGAAGTAGTGGAGTGTAGTCGCTTCCATATAACCGTCTGTATTCATTGTAACTTTTATTGAAATCTTTCATATGAAAAGCGAAATTAATACCAGCAGTATTTGAATTAGGATTAAAAAGAATTAGATCTTTGCATGCTTTTCCCGACGCTCTATCAACTCCAAAAGAGGCGAAGTGAAGAGTACTAATTACACTGGGTAAAAAATAATTTTAAAAAATAAACAAAAAGAAAAAAATATTGTCTGCTACCCTAACAAATGGTGCTGTACCAAACTAAATCGAATACGCTGATTCCGAATCTAAACTCAGAATTGCTATAGCACGTCGAGATTTTGAGTTATGAGCATAATTATATGTATTTAGAATTTTGTTAAAGGACCCCAATCGCATTTCATGTAAAATCATTCGATTTCATTGTGCTGTCCCTTCTATGTATGTCCTAATGGATGATAAAAAATTAGTAATCGTTAGCAGGCCGGACGAAATGCTTAGCGGTATTTCGTCTGTCGCTACGTTCTGAGTTCAAATTCCGCCGAGGTCGACTTTGCCTTTCATCCTTTTGGGGTCGATTAAATAAGTACCAGTTACGCACTGGGGTCGATATAATCGACTTAATCCGTTTGTCTGTCCTCTCTGTATTTGGCCCCTTGTGAGTAGTAAAGAAATATGTATTTCGTCTGCCGCTACATTCTGAGTTCAAATTCCGCAGAGGTCGACTTTGCCTTTCTTCCTTTCGGGTCGATTAAATTAGTGCCACTTACGCACTGGAGTCGATGTAATCGACTTAATCCCTTTGTCTGTCCTTGTTTGTTCCCTCTATGTTTAGCTCCTTATGGGCAATAAAGAAATAAATTAATGTGTGTGTGTGTGCGTGTCACAAAGAGTGGTACACAAACGCGACGCGGCAATTATTCTGGGTTTTTGTGTTCCGAGCTCAAATCCCAACGAGGGTGATTTTGCTCAATCAGAAATTGATGCCGATCTCAGTTAACTCTATCCTTTTCTCAGAAGTTTTAGAATTGTACCAAGGGTGATTGAGCCAGTCGATCTTTGTAATTGAACCAAGGAAACGTCCATTAGTTTTTCAGTTGCTGATTTTCTGTCGGCCGCAATTCGTGTGAGACGTGTCACCATTATTCATGAGGGACGTAATTCAAACTCAGAATGTATAGAGCCGAAATAATTACCGCAAGTTATCCTGCACGACGCTCTGAGAATTCTGCTAATCTACATTCCAGGACTGGTTCATTTTTTATCGTCCCCGGAAGGGTGAAAAGCAATGTTAACCACGTAGTATTTCAATGCAGAAAGCATGAGTTGAGATATTCTGTCCAAACTTCTACCAGCTCTACTAAGTTTCCGCCTTCAGAGTGACTATACAACTATATAGTTACTATATAAAATATCGTTATATAAACATAACTATATTTGAAAATAGTTTACGAATATGAATTATGGTGGTAGGTTTACATATTCGTAAAAAAGCAAAGAAATAACTGTTTCTCGGGTTGCATATAGTACAATAGGACATTATCGTCACAATTCAAACTGAAAGAGTTCGATAAATAATTTTAAAAAAAGACAGAAGACAATTGAGTGAGTCAGTTTGTAATGGAAAAAAATTATTAAATATGTTTTATAATAAAATAACTGACTTTTGCAGGACATTATGAAATGTTCTGAGACCAAAATGCAACATAAATGTATATGTATAGCTGCAGGGCGGCGAGCTGGCAGAATCGTTAGCACGTCGGGCGAAATGCTTAGCAGTATTTTGTCTTGTCTGCCGCTACGTTCTGAGTTCAAATTCCGCCGAGGTCGACTTTGCCTTTCATCCTTTTGGGGTCGATAAATTAAGGGCCAGTTACGCACTGGGGTCGATATTATCGACTTAATCCGTTTGTCCTCTCTGTGTTTAGCCCCTTGTGGGTAGTAAAGAAATAGGTATATGTATAGCTGCAGGGTTGAAAATATTGCTACTAAATCACGTGGTATTAGTTTCAGTCTCACAACGCCACACACATATTAGGCACTTGGTAAAGTTGGTAAACTGCACTTAAACTCATCGTGTATTTGTCTCTCTCATTGTATATCTGTCTATAAAAAGGAAGAGAGAGGTGGGCGAAAATATGGAATTACATGTGTATGTAGCTATGTATGTATGCATGTGTGTACATGTCCAAATATATAACCAGGCAAAAATGAGGGAAAAAAACCTACATAAAGTAAAAAAAAACAAAACAAAAAGACATAAAGCATAATTTTGATAAAGGTAAGCAAGTTGAACCTTCGAAGTTATCCTTTTCTTTACACCGACACACACACGATTATAAACTTTTCTCTGGGAATTAACTAATTGTTAGATATACAACCACATATACACGCATACACATATATGTTCATAAAGTCATGGATACATATATACGCTGGATCATATATATATATATATATATATATATATTATATATTATATATATATATATATATATAATATATATATGAAGCAAACGGGAAAAAATAGAACTCAAAATGTGACTTCGATAAGTGCCAACGCACAAGACTTTCAGACCTTGAGTCACTCTATTACTTCTGCCTAACTATCTATGTCTATATCTATCTATCTATCTATCTATCTATCTATCTATCTATCTGTCTGTCTGTCTGTCTGTCTGTCTGCCTGTCTGTCTGTCTGTCTGTCTGTATGCCTGTCTGTCTGTTTGTCTATCTATATATCTATCTAATAAGTACGAAAACTAATTTCTGTGTGTCGCACTTAGACCCCCCCACCTCTCACTATTCAACGACACACCTACTATTCCTCATGATGGGGTGAGAGTAGCAGTAGGCATAGAGATGGTGAGGGCGGTGGAGGAGATAGATAGAGAGAGTCAGAGAAAAAGAGAGGGAGAGAAAGAGAGACAAAGAAATTTAAGGAGAGTTAATGATGTGTTATTAAAAGTAGTAGTATGACGGTGGCAATGGGAGTAATAATAAAAGAGAGAGAAAGAGTGGATATGTGAGAAAAACAGGGAGATGATGTACAACTTTGTTTAACCATGTCTCTTTGACAGAAATTCCTGTCGCCAACATGCTGAACACTATTATTTTTGTTTTGTATTTTGCTTTCTTTATTACACACACACACGCATATATATATATATATATATATATATATATATATATATATATATACACACATATCTAATATATCACCGTGATCACTGTGACCGACCAGGCTATCAGATGTTGCTACACATCGCTGGTCACAATGCGCTTCGCATTGTTTTAGCTTTCAAATGACGCCACCCCGCTGGCTAGGCGAGCAGGCCAACAGAAGAATGCGTGAGAGAAAGTTTTGGCGAAAGAGTACAGCAGGGATCGTCAACACTCCCTACCGGAGCCTCGTGGATCCTTAGGTGTTTTCGCTCAATAAACACTCACAACGCCCGGCCTGGGAATCGAAACCGCGATCCTATCGCTGCGAGTCCGCTGCCCTAACCACTGTGCCATTGCACCTCATCTAGATAGAAATATGTGTGTATTCACCTTTCACGTGAAATCGGCTTCACTAATTATTCCCATTCTTGTGATGCATGAATAATTTGACCTCGGACAAATAATAGGCTCTTTGTGGTAAGTAGCTTGTTTACCAACCACATGGTTCCCGGTTCAGTCCCACTGCGTGGCACCTTGGGCAAGTGTCTTCTACTATAGCCTCGGGCCGACCAAAGCCTTGTGAGTGGATTTGGTAGGCGGAAACTGAAAGAAGCCCGTCGTATATATGTATATATATAGGTGTGTGTGTGTGTTTGTCCCCCTAGCATTGCTTGACAACCGATGCTGGTGTGTTTATGTCCCCGTTACTTAGCGGTTCGGCAAAAAGAGACCGATAGAATAAGTACTGGGCTTACAAAAGAATAAGTCCCGTGGTCGAGTTGCTCGATTAAAGGCAGTGCCCCAGCATGGCCGCAGTCAAATGATTAAAAACAAGTAAAAGAGTAAATGAGTATTGCTTTATATTTATGATTCACTTCTTTAAAAGAGTTTCTCAATGTCAACTTTCGGTATTGACGTAGAAACGGTGGAGTCTCTCACTCTCTCTTTTAATGTATGTCCTAATGGATGATAAAAAATTAGTAATCGTTAGCAGGCCGGACGAAATGCTTAGCGGTATTTCGTCTGTCGCTACGTTCTGAGTTCAAACTCCGCCGAGGTCGACTTTGCCTGACATTCTTTCGGGGTCGATTAAATAAGTACCAGTTACGCACTGGGTCGATATAATCGACTTAATCTGTTTGTTTGTCCTCTCTGTGTTTGGCCCCTTGTGGATAGTAAAGAAATAGGTATTTCGTCTGTCGCTACGTTCTGAGCTCAAATTCCGCCGAGGTCGACTTTGCCTTTCATCCTTTTTGGGTCGATTAAATTAGTACCAGCTACGCACTGGCGTCGATGTTATCGACTTAATCCCTTTGTCTGTCCTTGTTTGTCCCATCTATGCTTAGCTTCTTGTGGACAATAAAGAAATAAATTACTGTGTGTGTGTGCGTGTAACAAAGAGTGGTATACAAACGCGATGCGGCAATTATTCTGGGTCTTTGTGTTCCGAGCTCAAATCCCGACGAGGGTGATTTTGCTTTTTTTAAATTTAGATTCTTTTTGTTCAATCGAGCGTCAACGATAAATAAAGCAAGAGATATTTACGTAGGTTCGTTTATGTTCTGAGCATAAATCAGGTTTGCATAGATCTAGTCTTCGGATCAACAAAATGTTTGATCACTATCAGTCAGAAATTAATGCCGATCTCAGTTACCTCTATCCTTTTCTCAGAAGTTTTAGAATCGTACCAAGGGTGATTGAGCCAGTCGATCTTTATTTGTAAACCACTACGATAAATTACTGAAAAAAATATTTACGAAGTTCACAAATTTAAATATTCGGTACAAGATAGTTTTTTAACGTGCTTTTATTTATACAATTTTTTTCATTCCATGTATATCTCATTCCTTGCTTGCTATGTTCTCTCTGTCTCTCACACACACACACCACGATTTATTTCGTTCTGAACTCGCACACTTCGTTAATTTCCGTAAAGTTCTTATATTTATTTTCTCTTTGTACGCTGTATTTTCAGCTCTATGTATTTGCAGTGAGCCACACACGCAAACCTGTGTTTTTTTTCATGTACGTTTGTATACATTTATGCATGTCTGTGTATGTCTGTGCGTGTGTTAGTGATTGGGTGTGTTGTTATGTATATGTCTATACATAAATACATATGCATACATCTTTTTCTCTGTGTGTGTATCTGTGGTTGGTTCAAAAGTGTAATTTCAGGACTTCTTTGTAGACAACGTTCCTGGTGGGTGTGTGTGTGAGAGAGAGAGAGAGAGAAAGAAATGTCTAAGTGGCACTCTCTATCTCTCTTTCTCTCTCTCTCACACACACACGCACACATACAGAGAAAAAAAGATGTATGCATATATATTTATGTATACATGACAAAACACCCCTACACTCGCTCTCTCACTAACTCCCTCTCTCTCTCTCTCACACACACATCCATTTCATCTGATGTTTGATATTGTACATATATGTATCTGTGTGTATGTGTGTGTGTGTTTTGCGTGCGTGCGGCGTTCCACAATCACCAGAAAAAAGCAGAGGAATTTACTTTTTTGATGCTCTTGGTGACACAGGCAATACATTTGTAACATTGCTTCTCTCCAAGATATGGTAACAAAAAAGAATTGCTGTAGATGTTGTTGCTGTTGCTGTTGAGCGAAGCGGTCTTCGTCCCAGAGCTCGCAGTGGGAGAAGTCCGAATCGTGGTCCTTTTGCTATTCGTAAGACCCGCAGAAGAGAAAACAGGTCAAGCCCCGACACCAAGAGCATCGACGGATGGATGAATGCACATCCAGACTCAGCGGTGGCGTAGGAAGTCGGGGACAAGAAACAGGAAGAAAGACTGAGAGAAAGTTGGGGCGAAAGAGTACAGAAGGGGTCGCCACCACCCCCTGCCAGAGCCTCGTAGAGCTTTAGGTGTTTTCATTCAATAAACTCATACAACGTCCGGTCTGGGAATCGAAACCACGATCCTCCGACCGCGAGTCCGCTGCCTTAACCATTCGGCCATTGTGCCTCCACTTGCCGTTGCAGTACCTTTGCCGCGCTTTGCTACAACCGTTCTTCCAGGAGGACGAACAGCTCATTTGGCTTTAAAATTACTACTAAACCTAGTCACAAATGACATTCCAATTTGTAACATAAGCAAAGATTCAGGTTCAGCAGAAGTGTTGTACCAATGCCACCTTATCATTTGGGATGAATGCGCCATGTCACATAAAGGTGCAATGGAAGCTCTTGGTAAGACCTTACAGAACATCAGAGGCAACAATAAATCTATGGGAGGGGTTTTATTAGGAAACTTTATGACATGGAGACCAATGTGCAAAACAGTTTTCAACCTGGCTCCTCCAATTAGGAAATAGGAAAGTACCATTTCATGGGAATGGTGATATCAGTTTGGCTCATATTGCTCTCATGGTGAATTCCCCAGCTGAATTGAATAATGGTATTTTCAGACTTACTAATGATTATAATTCATATAAATGGTTATGTGAAAAGACAATTCTTGCTCAAAAAAAAAAAAAAAAAAGAGACAGTAGCAAGGACTAACCTTGAATTAATGAATAAGATTTCAACAGTATAAATCAGTTGATTCAGTCCTTGATGAAAATCAAGCTGTCCATTACCCAACAGAATTCCTTAATTCTCTTGAGCCACCTGGAATTCCTCCACATAAGTCTTTTTCTGAAGGCAGGAGTCTCAATAATGCTTCTAAGAAATTTAGATTCCCCTAAATTATGCAATGGGTCAAGGTTGATTGTGAAGACATTACCATCTAGTATGTCAGAAGCTACCATTATCAATGGATGTGCCTCTGGGTAAGAGACTTTCATTCTAAGTATTCCAATCAAACCAACAGTCATGCTATTTGAGTTCAAATAAGCACAAGTCCCAGCACGATTTTGTTTGCAATGTCAATTAGTAAAGCTAAAGGCCAGTCTTTGAAATCTACTGGCTTGCTTTTCTCATGATCACCTTTATGTTGGTTGCTCCATGGCTGGTAGTTTGCAAAACTTATTTGTCTATGCTCCAAACCAGAAAACAAAGAATGTTGTTTACCCAGAAGCTCTTACGTAATTTCCTTCATGTGTGATAGAATTTATCTCCTTTCATATAAAAGTGGTAAATTTTGTTATTTTCGTTTATTTTTCTTCTTCTTCTTCTTCTTCTTCTTATTATTATTATTATTATTATTATTATTATTATTATTATTATTATTATTATTATCATCATCAATATTATTATCATTATTATTATTATTATTATTATTATTATTATTATTATTATTATTATCATTATTATTAATATTATTATTATTATTATTATTATTGTTATTATTATTTTCTATTATGAGTTCAAAATTGATTTCCCAGTTAAAGAATAGATTATATCCCAATTGAAGAATAAATTGAATTTTGAATAACAAATTTCTATACAACATATTTTGCATTTTTCTTCCAATATATAAGGAAAAATTTCATTCCCAGGCAACGCTGGGTGCATCTACTAGTATGTATATATATATATATATAAAATACACTTTAATTGAAATAAGGTGTCTCCCTAAAATTAATATATCTAAAACAATAAGTGTATATGTCAGTGTATCACACTATTTCAACTTTAATAATTCCTTTCTACTAG
>NC_042999.1:40865010-40872510 GCF_006345805.1 Octopus sinensis | reverse complement strand
AAACACAAACTGGTGTATATTGCTATGTTCAAATCATTTTATTATTGTGGGAGACCCGGGTGGAATTGTAAAAATGGCTATTAATCACGTCCCTGTTCTCTCTGAATTCAAATTCTTTTGAGGTAAAATGTGGATTCTCCCACGTTAGTGTAAATCCAATATGGGTTTAGTTTTATGCCAATGCAATAAAAATGAAAAAAAAAAAGTCGAAAGTAAATCCTCATATTACGATGATTTTAGTATTAGCTCCATTTCTTTATGTTCAAGTTTCTAAATTACCTTTCGTCCCTCAGTGATTTCGAAAAATAAAGCACCGAAGATATGTATTGGGCTTGATGTAAATTCGGCTGCTCCCTGCTTGCAAATGTGCCAATGTAAGAAGCTATAATATAACTACGAGTACAGGTCTTCAAACAATGACATTTCATCATTTAATGTGTGAGTCAGAAGTAATATCAAATTTTAAAAATTCATTTGGATTATCATATTAGCAGGCCAGCTAATTGCATCACGCGAGACTTACAATTATTGTCTCCCTATATGAGCAATGACGGATTTTGTCTTAACATGTGAATATCAGCTAGTAGTTGCTACTGACAAAGCTCAATTAAGCTGAAATGCGCATCTAACAATACATCCACCATTGCTGGACGATTATCGCCTGCTACTGATATATTTTGTGTTATTTACCATAAATGTCTATATGACATCATCGCCATCAGCCTGCTGCTCCTTAAATTCTCTTAGTGTTTTTTTCGAGAATTTTAAAATAATTTATTGCTTTTTATAAGGTGGCAAGCTCGCAGACTCCTTAACACGACGGGCAAAATGCTTTGTGGCATTTCGTTCGTCTTTACGTTCTGAGTTCAAATTCCGCCGAGGCCGACTTTACCTTTCCTCCTTTCAGAGTAGATAAAATAAGTACCAGTCAAGTACTAGGTAGATGTAATCGACTCACCCCTTTCCCCGAAGTTGCCGGCTTTGTGTCAAAAGTTTCAAACCAATAACTTACTGCTCTTGATTTCTTTTAATCATTCTTTTATTATTATTCTTCTCATAATTCACACTTTATTTGCTCTCTGTGCGTCTTTCTGTCTTTCTTTCTGTCACTCTTTATCTCTCTCTTCCCATTATTTCATTCTTTTTCACTCTTCTTTGTCTTCCCTTATTGTTTTTATTCTTCCCCTAATGTAATCTGCTTTGCTTGCCTTTCTGTCTTTTTCTGTTTTGCTTTTCGTTTTTCGTTCAGTCATTTTTCTCTCTGTTTATCTTTGTGTTTCAATCTATATATTTCCTTCAGCCTTTTACATTATATATATATATTTCTACATCTTATTAGAAAAAATTGTTTTCTCTTCCAGTTTTCACGTCTGTATTTCTCGTAATACTCATATCAGAATTGCTACACAGATCTTGGTAAATGTAGTTATTAGAAACACACAGCTGTTTAAAAATGAATTTCCTCAGCATAGAGGCATTAACAGCCAATGTTTTGTTCCATATCTCATGTTATCAGAAACGGAGCTAAGCATACTCTATCACGTTTAGTTGTTTCTTTTTTTTAATATAATAACGTCTAGTATTTCCAATACAGCATGGCCAATTGTAACTGTAAGTCCTCGTTTTTACGTAACTTCTTGTTCAAATTTCTGTACTTATATAACTATATACTTATATTTATATATACACTCCAGCTATATATGCGTGAATTATGCATATCTTAAGAGATATAGGCACAGACATACACACATATATGTTTATATATGTATACAATAAGAGGCTTCCAAATAGGAAAGCGTTCTGCTAGAAAGAGCAGTAGAAATCTCAAAAACCTCAAAAAAAAAGGATAAATTCTCGAAAGGAATGAAAATTAAAAACGTTAAAAACGTTGTGGTTTTTGAGATTTCTACTGCTTTCGAGAATTTATTCCTTTCGAGAATTTATCCTTTTTTTGTGGTTTTTGAGATTTCTACTGCTCTTTCTAGCACAACGCTTTTCTATTTGGAAGCATCTTATTGTATTTCTATATGAATAATATATAGTCTAATGACTAATTCGTTTTTTGTGCTAGGCCAATGGTAATAATAATTCATTATTACCCTATGTATTATGTTTATGTATGTATGTATGTATGTATGTATGTATGTATGTATGTGTATGTTGTATATATATAATATATATATATATATATATACATATATATATATATATATATTTATTATATATATATTTATTATACATACACACACATACAAACATACAAACATATATATGTGTGTGTATGTATGTATACATGTGTGCATAGGTATAAGTGAGAATCTCCTTATTTATCTAAAACTCTATTCCCCCTTTTTTTTATATATAGGTTTTTTTATATATAGGTTTTTTTATATATAGGTTTTTTATTTTATTTTTTATCTTTTTATTTATTCTTCTATCTAATTTAACACTGACTCCTTGACCACTCCCCCAAGTATGATATTTTACGCTATGCCTAACCCCAAAAAAGTCCCCCACCAACACCCCGTTAAACCTGCCTAAATGTATAAATGCCAATACAATTCTTGTTAACTAGCTTCCTGAAGATTTCTCTTGAATGAAACAGTTCTAGTCCTGTAGAAGCTCCTTCTATATAATAAATTAATTTTACTCTGCTATGTATTGAGTACCTTATTTACTGTGGTTAACCCCGAATCAACCCGGGACCTACATATATATATATATATATATATATATATATATATATATATTCATAAGTCACTTTTTGTAAGTATAGTCTTCTCTCAAAATAAAGCCGTATCTCTTCGATGACATGGTAAAATTTTGTCGTCTTAGTAATAACGTCTGGAGCATTAGCCTCACATGTTCCATTTCCATTCTCAGTTCTACCCCAATACTATTACAATCTCGCTAATGTTACAGCATAAGAAGGACTGCAATTAATTTTAGAGGCTTCAGTTAGAGAAGGAACTACACAGTAAGAATTTTGTATGTCACCCACATGATTTTGGGTTCAGTCGTGGAACGACGAAGCAGCCAGTGCCGTGTGAGTTGAATTGCTCACGGTAACTGAAAGAAGCCATTCAGAAGAGAGCCAGAAAGAGATAGACAATCTTGTTCATCTTTATATTATGAGTTCAAATTCCGCTGAGAAAGGCTTTGCCTTTCAACGTTTCGGAATCGCTGAAGTAAGAACAGTCTAGCATTAATGTCAGTGTAACAGACTAGCCACACACTGCCGAAATTTCAAGCGTTGTGCGGGGCTAATGCAGTTTCGCACCTCTTCTTGAAAAATGCATTTTTTTGAACATTTTTTTCTCAGATTCCTAGGTTTTAGGATGTCGGAGTTTACGAATATGCGGAAAAAATTTTTTTTTAAATTTTACCCACCAATTTAAATTTTTGATTTGGTTTACTTTAAAGAGATCGTAGCGAACTGACGAACATATGCAAATCGAAACTAAATGCAGGTAAAAACATTAAAGTGAAAAGAATTTGCGTTTTACTTGAGTTTGCCTTAAATGATCGTAAATAATATAACGTAAATTAAATATACACCATTTTATGAGAAACAAACATTAATATTTAATAATTAATGTTATAAAGTTTTGTGTGATAAGTAGCTTGCTTACCATCCGCATGGTTCCAGGTTCATTCCCACTGCGTGGCACCTTGGAAAAGTGTCTTCTACTATGCCTCGGGTCGACCAAAGACTTGTGAGTGGATCTGGATGACGGAAACTGAAAGAAGCCCGTCGTATATATGTATATATATATATATATATATATATAATATATATATATATATAACACAGACACACAAACATATACACATACATACTACATACATACATACATACATACATACATACATATGCATATATATATATATATATATATATATATTATATATATATATATATTATATATATATAGCAATTAAGGACAACTTCTTAATAAGGAATCTTAATAAGAAATTATCAGGTAGATAGCGTGAAAAACCTCATAAGAGAAAAATTTCGAAAATAATTCTTTCTTATTGAACATATTAATTTATATATAGAGGGCATTATTATACAAAGATGCCACACGCTAAGAGGGACAAAAAGTCATTTCTACCAAACATTTTACTAATCCCACCGAATGCAATCTTTCAAAGCAAGACATTTAAAAAATATAGACTTGTATCACCTGTGATTTCGTACTTACGCACTCTTCAGCAAGCCTGGACGTATCATAAATAAACAGCCCTGTCTCGTCGAAGCCAAGCAGCTAACTGCTCAACGTCAACGAAGCACATGGGGAGTTTACATATATTACATCCGGTAAATGGCAGGCTTCTTCGAATTGCATTTCGGATAGGAAAAGTTTTTTCGGAATAAAATTATTTAGCAATTAAGGACAACTTCTTAATAAGGAATCTTAATAAGAAATTATCAGGTAGATAGCGTGAAAAACCTCATAAGAGAAAAATTTCGAAAATAATTCTTTCTTATTGAACATATTTATTAAGATTCCTTATTAAGAAGTTGTCCTTAATTGCTAAATAATTTTATTCCGAAAAAACTTTTCCTATCCGAAATGCAATTCGAAGAAGCCTGCCATTTACCGGATGTAATATATGTAAACTCCCCATGTGCTTCGTTGACGTTGAGCAGTTAGCTGCTTGGCTTCGACGAGACAGGGCCGTTTATTTATGATACGTCCAGGCTTGCTGAAGAGTGCGTAAGTACGAAATCACAGGTGATACAAGTCTATATTTTTTAAATGTCTTGCTTTGAAAGATTGCATTCGGTGGGATTAGTAAAATTTTTGGTAGAAATGACTTTTTGTCCCTCTTAGCGTGTGGCATCTTTGTATAATAATGCCCTCTATATATAAATTAATATGTTCAATAAGAAAGAATTATTTTCGAAATTTTTCTCTTATGAGGTTTTTCACGCTATCTACCTGATAATTTCTTATTAAGATTCCTTATTAAGAAGTTGTCCTTATATATATATATATATATATATATAATATATATATATTATATATATATATATGTATATGTGTGTGTGTATATGTTTGTTCGTCTGTGTTTGTCCCCGAACATCGCTTGACAACAGATGGTGGTGTGTTTATATCCCAGTAACTTAGTGGTTCGGCAAAAGAGACCGATAGAATAAGTACTAGGCTTCAAATTTCACTCCCTCCCCCAATCTTAAATTTTGAACTTTTTCATCCATTTATTTGTGTGTCTATCTATTTATCCCTATCCGTTTATTCAAAAAATATATTTGTGAACTAAATGTGGCGGTCCTATATCCATTCATATATCTATCTATCTATCTATCTATCTATCTATCTATCTATCTATCTATCTACCTACCTACCTATCTATCTATCTATCCATCCATATCCATCCATCCATCTATCTATCTATCTATCCATCTATCTATCTATCCATCTCTCTCTCTCTCTCTCTCTCTCTCTCTCTATCTATCTATCTATCTATCTATCTATCTTTTTAGACACATCTATATGCTTATTGAATTTAAAACGCTTCAAAACGTGGTTTCTTGCATATCCAGAATCTCCGTCATCTAAAACGTTGAGAAGAAAAATTTCGAAAAAGTTGAAAATTTTAAATGGGAGGGGAAGGAGGGTGTGGTTGGGGGTAATATATATAGAAACGTTAGCACGTAGAAACGTTAGCACGCCGGGCGAAATTCGTAGCTGTATTTCATCTGTCGTTACGTTCCGAGTTCAAATTCCGCCGAGGTCGACTTTGCCTTTCATCCTTTCGGGGTCGATAAATTAAGTACCAGTTACGCACTGGGGTCGATATAATCGACTTAATCCGTTTGTCTGTCCTTGTTTGTCCCCTCTATGTTTAGCCCCTTGTGGGTAGTAAAGAAATATATATATATATATATTGCATATTCGTAATCTCCAACATCTAATACGTAGGAATCCGAAAACATTTTTTCCAAAAAATGCATTTTTCAAGGAGAGGTGCGAAACTGAATTATTCCCCGTTGTACCTATATCAGAAACGATTAGTAGAAGTAGTAGTAGTAGTAGTGGTAGTAGTTTAGTTGTTATTTTTGTTGTATAAGAAGTATCACAATACACTACAAAAGAGACAAACAAGATATTTCACTTAAGCACCAATGCTGGAGATATATTTATAAAGAAATTGGTCAGTTCCATAGGATAGTTACCTTCCACATCGGAAACGCATCCTTCCCTCGCTGGAGGCGTTGCACCGCACTACATTGTATTTCCATGGGCAAGATACTTAATATTTACTTGCCCAGGGCTTCCTTTCTAATTCAAGTATCTTTGCTAAATCTAATTACTCTTGACCGTTTTGAGAGGCACATATTTCCCGTAATGTCACAACTACGAACAATATATGTCTGTGATGAACTTCAAATGCATTCTGATCTGCTGCACTCTGCTGCACTGCACAACACTTCTTGATTACGTAGAATCTATAACTAATGACCCTGGTGGGGAGGAATTACTCAGAGTGAAACAGACACTAAAAACAATGTTTGAAAACTATCAGACGGAAGCGCTTGAAGTGTTGCCACGGATACAACAAATAATGAAATTCCTGAATTCTTTGAATTGTTGATATTTTACTGTGTTGATTGGCTGTTTATTTGGGATTAACCATCAGTCTGTCCGACTGTCCGTCTGTCTATCTGCATGTTCGTCCGTCTGTCTGTCTGTCTGTCTGTTTGTCTACTGGTTTGCTGTTAGGTCGACAAGCAGGATGGTGAGTCGGTTCTGTGTTTGAGTGGACAGAAAGTTGTTAGGCTATTTGGCTGATTGCCTGTTTATCTGGTTGTCTGGTTTAGTTGTTTGACATATTTTGGCTTTTATTATTTTTGTTTTGTTTATATAAACAAAACATCAAAAACACTGCATCGTTTTATCAGTTTCAATGTTTAATGAGAATCCAAGTTTACAGATTTGACCACCAAAACCACCACCACCACCAACACACATATTATTAATTTTCAAACAAACTTGCTATGTCGCAAGCCACAAGAGTAAAGACATTCCTTTAATTGAATGATCTTTCGGTTATGCTTCAGGAAGATATTATGCCGGTAACTGATGTTAAGCTCATTTCCCTTGTAACATAGACCGAACATCGAATTAATCAGCTTACTTTCGTCTGTTTTATCTGTCTATCTGCAAATGTGCACACTCACCACGCACTCTACCAATATCAGAAAATGTATCCCAGGCATATTTTCACGCACACGCACACACGCGCACACACACACACGCATACAAGCACAAATTCGCATATAATCACACACACACAAGCACAAATTCGCATATAATGTGTCTATGTATGTGTATATATATATGTATATATATGTGTATATATATATATGCATGAATATGTGTGTGTGTGTATGTGATTCTATTTATTTATGTATATGTATATATATATATATGTGTGTGCGTGTGTGTGTGTATGTATAGGTATACATAT
>NC_042999.1:40787510-40860010 GCF_006345805.1 Octopus sinensis | reverse complement strand
AATAAACACACGCACTAGTTCAGTTTCACTTCTTTGTTATTAATATTCAATTGTGTAGCTTTTTAATCGAACAACAATTTGATTAATCTATCAGTTTAATCAATCAATCAGTTATGATTGCCCAAGTCTTTTCGTCGCAAATCTCGGATTCTTCATTGACATGGTCTCTATATTCCAGATCTGTCTGTGATTTGGTTCTAGATTTAATTCACTTGCTGCAGACTGCGAATGTCCTGGTGCGCTACCACGACGGCTTTAGTGGAAGAAGACAACACCTGTACTTTGCTTGAGCCTGGAACTTATTCTATCGATTTCTTTTGCCAATTCGCAATGATACAAGGACTAAACAAATTATCACAGGTTGTCGAGTGGTGGCCTGAGACAACGCAAACACAGACACATACATGCATACATCTATCTATCTATCTATCTATCTATCTATCTATATATATATATAATATATATATATTATATATATATATATATATATATATATATATATATATATGTGTGTGTGTGTGTGTGTGTGTAAAAACCAAAATAAACAACAGGATATCCAGAAGTAATGCAGTACGATCGTTTCAAGCGACTCCATTTAATTGAACAATGCAATCATTACTTCAATTTAAATGCAGAGCAATTCTCAGCTGCATAGATACATAGAATTAAATTAAATTAAAACAGATGGACACATTAGTATAATTTTACCTGAAACCTCCAAGAAAGCAAGGAGATAGACAAAGATCATGCTGTCTTCACTTCAGCTTAGAAATTTTAGATGTTTTAGGTAAATTTATACCAATGTGTCCATCTGTTTTAATTTAATTCTAAGTATTTCTGCAGCTGAGAATTGCTCTGCATTTAATATGAAGTAATGATTGCATTGTTCACTTAAATGGAGGCGCTTGAAATAATCGTGCTGCATTACTTCTGGATATCCTGTTGCTTATTTTGATTTTAATCACCTAATTATGAAGCTGTATGGACAATACCGTACTAAATTCTGGTGCCTCAACTTAAGTGCCTAATTCATCTGAATCTCTCTCTCTCTCTCTCAATATATATATATATATATATATATATATATATATATATATATATATATACATATACATATATATATGAATAAACATAAATATATATATACATACATATATATATATATACATATACATACATATATACCTATATACATACATACATACACATACATATATACCTATATAGATACATATATATGTATGTATGTGTATGCATGTATATGTATTATGTATGCATGTATATGTATATAGGTATGTATGTATATGTATATAGGTATGTATGTATATATATATAGGTATATATGTATGTATATATAAGTATGTTTATGTGTATGTGTCATAGTTGCGGTACAAAGAAGCACAAGGTAAAATAGGTGAGAAAAAAAGAGGAAAAAACATAACCATTGAGCAACTGAATATCATCACAATTTCGATCCCTTCCGATACATAGATAATGAAACTGAGTAGACAGAAACTGTGTGGAAATTCGAGGATATATAAGAGCTGTAATTTAACAGTTCTGTCTTGTTATACGTTGTATTTCATTGATTTTCCTTGAAAGTAACAAGAATATCTAAGGAGTGTTCAATCTTACGTTTATTCGATGTAAAACATAACTCTGTTGATCGAATAACGAAGTAGACATCGTTGAAACCTGACGAGCTACATTTTCTTTACATCCAATAATACATAATGACATACATATTAACCCATCATTGACTGAACATTGAAATATCTCACCTCAAAATTATAACTAAATAAATATATTAGCATATTAACACCTGACTTACATTTTCGCATTATATATATACAAATACCCAATTACTTCCTTATATTACATTCCTTCAGTAACTCTATATTAAATTTTCGTAATTATCACCTATATTATTAATGATTTCTTCACCAAGAAAAATATATCAACGTCAATATCGATATAAGTACATGAATACACTTAGCTCGATTCGCATTTGTTATTTTAAATTATAAGCGTTTTACAATAATACCTTTCCCTCTGGTTATTATTTCTTAAAAAGAAAATAAAAATTTCAAACTATTATTTTATTGTGAAAGGCAGGAACTGGCAGAATCATCAGAGCGCCGGAAAAAATATTTTGCTGCGTTTGTTCTGATGCAAATCATGTCGAGATCATCTTTGTTGTCCACATTTAAGGATCGATAAAACATAATACCAGTCATGAACTAGGGTCGAAAATATCGACTATTCGCACACCGTAAAGTTGCTGGCCGGAAATTATTATTTCTTTAGAAAAGAATTAAAAACCATCATTTGTTTGTAGAAGGCGGCGAACTAACAGAATATTTGAGTGCAGAAAAACTGCGTTACCATACTTTTACCCAGCTGTTTACATTCCGGGTTCAAATCGATCCTCCGCCAATTTTGGCTTTCCTCATTTCTGATCGATAAAATAACGTTAGAGGCAAGTACTGAAGTCAATGATATCGACTGGATGGAAGCACTCCGTCGGTTACGACGATGAGGGTTCCGGTTGATCCGACCAACTGAACAGCCTGCTCGTGAAATTAACGTGTAAGTGGCTGAGCACTCCACAGACATGTGTACCCTTAACGTAGTTCTCGGGGATATTCAGCGTGACATAGAGAGTGACAAGGCCGGCCCTTTGAAAAACAGGTACAACAGAAACAGGAAGTAAGAGTGAGAGAAAGTTGTGGCGAAAGAGTACAGCAGGGATCACCACCACCCCCTGCCGGAGCCTCGTGGAGCTTTTAGGTGTTTTCGCTCAATAAACACTCACAACGCCCGGTCTGGGAATCGAAACCGCGATCCTACGACCGCGAGTCCGCTGCCCTAACCACTGGGCCATTGCACCTCCACAGATATCGACTAAACCCGCATCATACAAATTGCTGGTGTTGTTCCTAAATTAAAAAAAAATATATTTTTTTAATAACAAATATATACGATACAAAATAAATATTTCTCGTTTAAAAACCTAATCCTACTTCACCATAAAACTTCAGTGTATTGCTAGTATACTCTGCATGTGATCTGGAGTGAGCCTAGTTGCTGGGTATTATAGCTTATTTCGTGAGCGCTTTCGAATTAATGATTCCTCATCAGACTTTTTTATTCCTTATTTCTCGCTCTCTCTCTGAATAATGAATAATGTTGGTTAAAGATTCTAGAAGCAGTAGATGTCTGTCCACACACTCAGCTCATTACGGCGGTTCCGGCTATGTGATTTCATCCTAATGAAGTGTGATTCTGTAATCCTGGGGTTAACTGCATCCATTCCCCTTTGCTAGTACTCGGGTGGAGAAATCTTCATCACAGTGTTGGTGGTATTTGAACATGCTGGGTAGTGTGGTCTTGTATAGATGTTTCTTCACTCTAAGGTGAAGGTGTCTCCTGGACGATCCTATGTATGTCTTCTCGCAGGAACACGTTATTTGGTACACGGCATTGGATTTGAAACACAACCGGGTGTTGGGTAGCTTTGGTCACTGTTGTGACCAGCTTGTTGGCCGTTCTTGCTTACTGTGTGCTGTGGTTGCTCTTGCCGTGATGGTTGGTGTCACCAGCTCATCGACTGTTCATAGCATCAATTCTGTAAGGGTTTGATTGTAAGCGAGTCTGCGGTAAGTGATATTGGCTGTCGTTGTGGGTTTTGTTGTTCGATTTGGCCTTGTGGATGGTCCCCTCCTGGCACCTTCATGTTCCTGTATTTATAAAATGTGACTTGTATCGTCTTAGCCACAGTATCTTAGCGAACTCCATTCGTATATATATATATATCTTTACTCGTTTCAGTCATTTGACTGTAGCCATGTTGGAGCACCGCCTTTAGTCGAGCAAATCGACCCAAGACTTATTCTCTGTAAGCCTAGTACTTATTCAAACGGTCTCTTTTGCCGAACCGCTAAGTTACGGGGACGTAAACACACCAGCATCGGTTGTCAAGCGATGTTGGGGAGGGGGACAAACACAGACACAAACACACACACATACATATAAAAGATCTTTTCCTTTTGAACGGCAGTTTTCAACACAATTTCTAGTGAACTAAACACTTTTAAACTTCGTATACTGGTAGAATGTGTCAAAATAAAACATTTTTTTCTTTTGGCTTTCTTGAGAAAATTGTAATTTGTAAGTTTAACGTAGTTTAATTTTTCGAATTTTAACCAATCGATGGCCTCTATTGAGCTAAAATCATTTGCTGCGTCTAAAACTGAGACGACATTCTGTCACTAACCCCAACCATAACTCTACCACTAACCCTAACCCTAACCCTTACCCTAAATTTTAGCCTTTCGTTTTTTTTCTTAATTGTTATCCTTAAATTAATTTAACAATTAAGAAAAAATGAAAGGCTAAAACGAAAGCAAAAACTCAAAACAAAAACAAAACGAATAATTTTAGACACACGCGTAACATTTAAATTAATTTAACAATTAAGAGAAAAAAACGAAAGGCTAACATTTAGGGTTAGGGTTAGGGTTAGTGACAGGATATTGTCTCAGTTTTAGACGCAGCAAAGGATTTTAGCTCAATAGAGGCCATCGATTGGTTAAAATTCGAAAGATTAAACTACGTTAAACTTACAAATTACAATTTTCTCAAGAAAGCCAAGAGAAAAAAATGTTTTATTTTGACACATTCTACCAGTATACGAAGTTTAAAAGTGTTTAGTTAACTAAAGAGTGTGTTGAAAACTGCCGTTCAAAAGGAAAAGATCCGTTGTTCGGACTGGTCATTTATTTAGACAGTATGTGTCAGGTATGTTATTAGCATGTGGATCCGCGTCGTGGTTCTGACGGGGAGGCCACATCTCTTGATGCTGCTTTTTAAATTCGATCTCTACCGTCTCTCCGTAGTATAGCAGGTCAACGTAGACCCAGTTCTTACTCTTCCTCAGTTCTTTCTTGGTTCGGTCTACTCTCTGTCAGTCATTTTTTGTTTGTTTGGTATGTTGTCAGTTCTACCACACCTTCGGCTGTCAATAGTTCAAGTATCTGCGGCGCCAGTTTGGTTACTGTCATTGCTGTTGATGTTTATATTTTTGTTGCTGTTGTCACTATGATTGTTATTGTTGCTGCTGCCGTTGCTATCGCTGTGGTTGTTGTTGGGTAGCTTTGGTCACTGTTGTGACCAGCTTGTTGGCCGTTCTTGCTTACTGTGTGCTGTGGTTGCTCTTGCCGTGATGGTTGGTGTCACCAGCTCATCGACTGTTCATAGCATCAATTCTGTAAGGGTTTGATTGTAAGCGAGTCTGCGGTAAGTGATATTGGCTGTCGTTGTGGGTTTTGTTGTTCGATTTGGCCTTGTGGATGGCACCTCCTGGCACCTTCATGTTCCTGTATTTATAAAATGTGACTTGTATCGTCTTAGCCACAGTATCTTAGCGAACTCCATTCGTATATATATATATATCTTTACTCGTTTCAGTCATTTGACTGTAGCCATGTTGGAGCACCGCCTTTAGTCGAGCAAATCGACCCAGGACTTATTCTCTGTAAGCCTAGTACTTATTCAAACGGTCTCTTTTGCCGAACCGCTAAGTTACGGGGACGTAAACACACCAGCATCGGTTGTCAAGCGATGTTTGGGGGACAAACACAGACACAAACACACACACATACATATAAAGGATCCTTTCCTTTTGAACGGCAGTTTTCAACACAATTTCTAGTGAACTAAACACTTTTAAACTTCGTATACTGGTAGAATGTGTCAAAATAAAACATTTTTTCTCTTGGCTTTCTTGAGAAAATTGTAATTTGTAAGTTTAACGTAGTTTAATTTTTTTGAATTTTAACCAATCGATGGCCTCTATTGAGCTAAAATCATTTGCTGCGTCTAAAACTGAGACGACATCCTGTCACTAACCCCAACCCTAACACTAACACTAACCCTTAACCCTAAATTTTAGCCTTTCGTTTTTTTTTTCTTAATAGTTATCCTTAAATTAATTTAACAATTAACAAAAAAAATGGAAGGCTAAAACGAAAGCAAAAACTCAAAACAAAAACAAAACGTGATATATATATGATTGATTGATTGAGTCTAGTTTCAGCTCACGAGTTGTAGCCATGCTGGAGCACCGCATATATATATATATATATAATATATATATATATATATATATATTATATATTATATATATATATATATATATATATATATAAAACAAAGGCACATGCGCGTTCACGCACACACACACACAAGGAATGTGCAAACATGTATGAATGTATGTAAAATCTTTTTACTTCCAATTCGTTTAGTCAAGCCACACATTATATCGATTCATTTACAACCATTTCGTCTCCTAGATAATTTTCACGTCTTCTTAATTTGTAAAATTTTACTCATTTGGAATAAAAAGTAATAACATCGAGAACAAGAATTAGAAGAATAACGATAACGACAATAATAAAAAAACAGCGATAACAATAATAATAATAACAACAACAACAACAACAACAATAATAATAATAATAATAATAGCCATGGTAAAAAATATACATGCCTCTGTCATTAAAAGTACATAACTATTTCCAAAGATTTAAACATTTTTTTATAAAATTCTTTTTCCGCATTGTTAAGCAATATTTCGAACGTAATAGCTTTCCTTTAAGATCACCTATTTAATTTCAGTTCTTTTCTATGTCCACCACTCGAGGCATTTTCAAATGCCAACTATTTATCACATACATCGCTTCCATGTTAGGATGTTATTTTAAATATTTTCCATTATGATTTTTCTGCATCAGTAGTATTGATCATTCTAATTAACACGAAGCTTAACTAACAGCTATCATTTATTTATTTATTTATTTATTTATTTATTTTTGAAAATACCCGGTGGGAATAAGGACGTCACCTCCTTTTTATTTTCCGCTAAAACAGCTATAAATAAAAAAAATCTTACCTCTTGAAACATCGCACCTACGCACATAAGCTTAAATTATATATACACATAAGTACACATGTATATGCACAATCACACACTTACGTGTGAATACATACACGCACACGCACATATGTACAAGAACATTTATCATTTATATATATATATATGTATTTATATATAAATGATAAATGTACTTGTATATAAATGTATTTATAAACACATTTATATATATATGCATTTACATATACACAAACTCATACATATATGTACACATATCTATATGTGCATGTATGTGTGTGCGCGCGCGCTCATGTACTTATACAGACGCTTAAATACACCCGTCCACACACGCACACCTACATTTACATACGTTCATTATGAGCGAAAGAACGATTATTAGTTCAAAATAGCTATTTGTGTATCATCCTAAAAGCAGATATACCGTTACCAGCCTGCGGTCTTCCACTTCAGATAGCATCTCTTATAGACGTATAGTGTAGAAATGTGGCTTTCAACGATGTGTCTGCTTTAAGTACTTTTCATTATAGATACATCTCTGTAACTACAGTGACAGCTTTTCTTCCATGTGCTTTCCGATATCAACGTAGCCCTGATTTTGTCTTTAATATTTCGTAACAAATGTTGTACCTAACTTGGTCTAAAGTCATAACAACAGCAGTTGCCTCTTTCGGTATTTTTTTAGCCTAGCAATAAATGAGTACACCTTTGGACGAAAACGCTAGCAGAACTCTCATGGTGTGGTTGGTTTGAACGGTTTGCATATAAGCATCGCGTGTTGATTTTTCGATATATGACTAGTCAGAGAAACGAATCCATCTTTTGAAAGTGTTACGTGACTAAAGACAACACAAGCAACAATAACTCTGAATTCTCTTGCATGCATTATCTTAAAATTCTGTAGCTGTCGGTATTTACACTACACTTTGTGATGGGCAACTCAAATGTTTTCTAAGCGCATCGTTCCTCATTATAGATTGCCATTCGCTTCTAGTATGTATGTTTGTATGTATGTATGTATGTATGTATGTACGTATGTATGTATGTATGTATGTATGTATGTATGTGTGTATATGTGAGTGTGTATCTATGTATGCATGCATGTATGCATGTTTATGTAAGTACAAAGATATACATGTAGATAAAATCACACCACACTCATTTACACACACACACACACACACACGCATACATATATATTTATATATATATGTATGTATAAAGAAATAAATATATACATATATGCGTGTGTATGTGTGTGTGTGTGTGTGTGTGTGTGTGTGTGTGTGTGTGTGTATAAAGTTAATCCAAAACATGAAAACACAAGGCGAGGACGTGGAACAAATATAGTATTATTGGACGCTCAGGAAGGAAGGGAAGAAGGAGGGTTTAACGTTTCGAGCGGATCTCTTCGTCAGAAACATAGGAAAAGGAAAGATCCAGAGAAGGGAAGACGGAGGAAAAAAAATCTTGCCAACGGTACACACGCGGTCACATTTTGAATTTCTATATATATATATATATATTTTTTCCCTCTGTCTTCCCTTCTTGGGATCTTTCCTTCTCCTTTTTTCCGACGAAGAGCTCCGCTCGAAACGTTAAACCCTCCTTCCCTTATTTCCTGAGCGTCAAATAATACTTTAATTGTTCCACGTCCTCGCGTTGCTGTGTTTTTTTCTGTGTCTTCTTGTTTGGATTAAATATATATATAATATATATATATATATATATATATATATATACATGAAGATTTATTTCTAAAGTTATACTGTGTTTCTGCGAGCGTGTACGTATGCAACAATACCTCCGTAAATCACATCAAATATATACGCCCATCATCAGTTGCCTTTTGCATATCATTATGATTTTGTGACCTGGACAGTAACGGTCAATCCGGCGGACACAAAAGCGTTAAAAACGTAAACGCTGCTTGGGAATTAATAAAGAAGAAACAGGAAGGAAACATTAGCTCAGTGTCCTCCATTATGTTTACATCTGCTTATAGTTGCAAATAGAAGCATCAAATCTCGAACATAAATCGTTACATTCTTGTAGCTACAAAGAAAAAGGATTAGAAATTAGAAACAAAGAAAAAAAAAATCTGCTCAAATTGGATGTTGCCAACCCAAGAGCTATAGAACTTAAGAAGACAGAACATTAAAACAACAAGATAACTACATGTACTGACCAAAATTTTATTGAACATTGTCGAAAAGACACGTTACCAATACCTAGATATAAAAATAGTGATATACATACATGCATATATCCATTCCCCTTCCCTCTATCCATCCATCAAGCCGTTAATGTATGCATACATATATACATACATACAGACACACATTCATACATAAGTACATACATACATATATACATAAGTGCGAACATACTTACATGCTTATAAGCAGTAAAGAACACTACATTTGTGTACTAAAGTGACATGCACTCCACAAGTGCTAGATTTATCCACACTCACAGTCACAAATTCATATATCGAGAAGAGCTGTCTGATTTAAGCATAGCCTTGTCATTTCAATGAATTCCACTTAGATATCTTAAATATATTTCAATGAAATTCACGAATACGTACACGCATATATATCCATACACATATTCACGTATTCATGCATACATATAATATATATATATATATATATATATATATACATATATATATATATATATTATATATATATATGTATGTATGTATGTATGCATGTATATGTATGTATGTATGTATGTATGTATGTATGTATGTATGTATGTATGCATGCATGTATGTATGTATGTATGCACGTATGTATGTATGTATGCACGTATGTATGTATGTATGCATGCATGATTTTTCTTTGAGCTTTAAATAACTTTTTCTTGAGAGAGTTCAAGCCGGTCACAAAAGAAAACGACAAGAGTCTTTGAGCTAAGAGATTTCCTGGTGTTTGTAAGTATGCGTTTGAGTTGGTGTGTTCGTTGAGCTGCCGTGTCACACAACCAACTGGGTGCAGCTCTTCGCATAAGAATTTCAGATGGAAAATCTTTGGTTTATCTTACAAATATTGAGTGCGTCACTAATATATTTCTTTACCACCCACAAGGGGCTAAACACAGATGGGACAAACAAGGACAGACAAACGGATTAAGTCGATTACATCGACCCCAGTGAACTGGTACTTAATTTATGGACCCCGAAAGGATGGAAGGCAAAGTCGACCTCGGCGGAATTTGAACTCAGAACGTAGCGGCAGACAAAATACCGCTAAGCATTTCGCCCGGCATGCTAACGTTTCTGCCAGCTCGCCGCCTTTGAGTGCGTCACTAATAGTTTAGATTTGGAGTCCCGCATCAGTTTCTTTTCTCTTTCGTAAAGAAAAAAAAAACAACAACACGAGTATTTATAAGTTTTTATGTAAATTTGTTGGTACATTACCTAATGTAACTGTACTGGGAGTTTCCAATTAGAATTTATATTCAGGGTGCAATATCTGTAAATTCTGCATTAATTCACCATAAATGTTTCTTCTTCCTGAGGTTTGGATTTTACATTCACATCCGCGTTGCAGCTGACCTCTACAACACAACATGAATTTTGTTCCCTGTCCCACGGAACAATACCGGGTCTGTTATGTGTGCGCCGATTTGCTGTTTTTATTGGAACGTTCCACCAATATTCCTTGTTTCCTATGTATGTATGTATGTATAACATGACGCGATAGTCTGGACGTTAGAGTGATATATATATATATATATATATATATATATATCTATATATATAAACGGCAGTTTGTCTGTGCGTGCTTCTGTGTGTCTGTTTTCTCGTACCCTCACCCTGACCACGGCTTTCAACCGATTCTGATGAAACTTGACACACACATAGCCCAATGTCATAATTCAAAACTAACGAAGCGAAAATTTTGAAAAGTTCCCCCAGTTCTGAAAAAAATTGATAAATTCGACATGGGGTCGAGAATCATAAACATGAACCACAGGCTGTCTAGGGGACGCAACTCGAGAATCTAAGCTTTTTTATGCAACGCATTATCTATGGTAGTTTTCACAACTTGCAATCGATTTTCACCAAACTCATGGTGAAGCTTAATGTTACCCTAAGAAACTCAATTCTGACGTTAGTTTTCCATGCAATACCTTACCATCAGAAACAATCGATAAAATCATGCCATTTTGGGAAATCGCGTTCAAATTCAAGATGACATATTTTCGACAATATCTTTCACAAATTGGCAGGAATCTTTTTTTTTTCACAACGAGCTTCATGTCTGCTCCAAGGAGCTATATAGCCCTTTTTATTCCAATAGGATACATTATTGGAAAAAATCGGTTAATTTAATCATATGTGGCACACATAGCAAACAAATTTGTGTATTAAACACAAACCAGACTGTCTAGGGGACGCAACTTGACCTTTTTAGCTATCGATAATTCGATCCAACCAATTCCTACCAGGAAGAAATTACATTCGAGACTTTACCCCCAACACCGCCACTTCTGCTAATAGCTGCTGCAGCCGCAAGTTATTCGAATACTTTTTGGGTTTAAACTTTCTTTATAACTACCACCCCAAACGTTTTACCTTCAATTTTTGACGTACCCTAACGGTCCTCGGACGCTACTTGCAAACTCTTGGTTATTATAAACCACTTTTGTCGTGTGCATCAAAAAACTTTTCCTTTCGTTTGTTCAGTTTGATCACTTTTGACTTTTTCGTTGTTGTCACTCACATTGCTGCCAGCTTTTTGGCCGTTTTTGTACATTTTTATACATTTTCGGATACTTACCCCACGAGCTCCTTTTTATTACACCTTTACCAAACACATTGCTATCCACCAAAATACTTACCCCACGTGTTCCTTTTTATTACACCTTTGCCAAACACATTGCTATCCACCAAAATGCCACCCAAGAAGAGAAGGACCCTCCTCAGCCCTCGGACGGCCAAGGCATCGGCTGCTAGGGCTAGAAGGGCACGCGAGACCCACGAGGAAACCGCCTTGCGCCTCTCGCAAACAGCTTCCCGTTATGCCGCTGCTCAGGCATCTGAAACTACTAGCGACCGTTCTACCCGACTTGCAAGGGTCGCAGCGTACAGATCTTCCCTCCGCTCGAGGTTGACGAAAGAGCAACAGTCCAGCCAAAACATGCGGGCTTCTTACTGTGCTTCCATCCGCAGAGCTCGCGAGAACCCCGAACAAAGGGCCATTCGGAATGCGGCTAACGCCACTAGCACTGCCAGGACACGATCTGTCGAAACCTCACAGCAGAGGAGAACTCGCCAAGCTGCTAACGCCGCAAACACAGCCAGGGCTCGATCTGCCGAAACTCCACACCAACGGACTATTCGGACATCCAGACATGCCATTAACACTGCTTCTGCTAGGGCTTCAGAGGGTGCTGAGGCGAGAGCTGAAAGGCTTTCAAGGGATGCCACTGCTACCGCTGTCGCACGTGCATCTGAATCTGCCGAGGCACGGTGCACTCGACTTGAGAGTATCAACAAACGTCGGGATATCATTCGTGGTGTACGTACCCCTGCCCCCGCTTTCTGGTTGTCACTAGCATTCAACTACGACCCCACAATTAACTTCTCCTTGCGTGACGACATCAAGATAGGGTCAATGACAATTGTATGCCAGTTTTGCAAAGCCAAGAAATGGCCCGGAGAGCCACCTGGTTTGTGCTGCTCTGGTGGCAAAGTGGACCTGCCACCCCTACGGGAACCACCTCAACCACTGAAGGATCTCGCGGCGGGTTTAACCCTCGATTCGTCACAATTCCTTGAAATAATTCGAAAGTACAACTGCTCATTCCAAATGACCTCTTTCGGGGCCAAAATTCCTCCCAGAGAAGGCTGGATGCCTACTTTCAAAGTGCAGGGACAGGTCTACCATCTTATTGGGTCACTTCTGCCAGACGAGATTCAGCAGTCTTCTTTCCTCCAAATATACTTCATTGCCGACTACAACCACCAGGTTGATGCACGCCTTGGAATAATACCGGGTACAAGCTATGTTCCCCGCAAAGACATTCTTCTCCGTCTCCAAACCATGCTTCATGATATCAACAGCTACGTCTGCAGCTTCAGATATGCCTTGGACAGTGCTCCTTCTCCAAACTTCACCGTTGTCATTGATGCTGATAAACGACCCCACGGGGAGCACGAACGCCGTTTCAACGCACCTGCGTGCAACGAAATTGCCGCAGTTATACACGGAGAGCAACACAACAGCCGTGACATAATCATCTCCTCCCGTGGTAACAACCTACACAGGATCAGCGAGACTCACAGATCTTATGACGCGCTTCAGTATCCATTGCTTTTCCCTTATGGGGAAGACGGCTACCACTTCGGAATTCCTTTACGGCAGCCCTCCAATCAAACTACTGCGGCATCAAAGACGGTTTCCTGCAGGGCGTTCTACTCATACCGGTTCATGGTCAGGGAGGGTGAGTTCAACTTATTGCCCCGTTGTCGTCAGCTATTCAACCAGTTCGCCGTCGACATGGCCGCAAAAATGGAATCGGAAAGGCTGCTATACATTAAACTTAATCAGACCAAACTTCGCTCCGACTCCTACATTCATCTCCGTGACGGTTTGCAACAAGAAAATGACCCTCGCAACATCGGCAAGCCATGCATTCTACCCTCCACCTTCACGGGAGGACCGCGATATATGCGTGAAAGGACCCAAGACGCCTTGACCTACGTGCGCATTTACGGCCGGCCGGACCTCTTTATCACCTACACGTGCAATCCCAGCTGCGACGAAATCACTCGCGAAATCCTCCCGGGTCAATCTCACACCCATCGACACGACATCGTTGCTAGGGTTTTCCGTCTGAATTTGGGCAAAATGAAGGATTTGATAGTTAAGGGTCAGATTTTCGGGCATGTCAGGTGCCACATGTTTTCGGTCGAGTGGCAAAAGAGGGGCTTTCCACATGCTCACATATTAATTTTGATTCACTCATAAAATCGAGACTAATGACATTGACAAATTCATTTCCGCCGAGATTCCTGACCCCGATGAACACCCGGACTCTACGAAATTGTCCGCACTACCATGGTACACGGGCCCTGTGGACCAAATTACGCCAACACACCATGCTACAAAAACGGATTAGCCTGCTCAAAGGGATTCCCTAAACGGTTCACTTTGGAGACTCAAACAGGCGGCGATGGTTATCCGCTGTACAAACGAAGGAGTCCAGCCAATGGAGGCCGCACGATTACGGTTGGGCGACATCAAGTGGACAACAGCTACATTGTCCCCTACTGTCCTCTCCTGTCGAAGATATTCAAAGCCCACGTCAACGTTGAGTTCTGCAGCTCCATCAGGTCAATACAATATGTCTGCAAATATATCAACAAAGGCAGCGATGCTGCCATGTTCAGCATCCAGAGGACCACCAGTCGCGACGAAGTGTCCAACTACTTGGCTGGCCGGTACCTCAGCAGCAACGAAGCGTTTTGGCGCATTTACGGCTTCCCGCTCCATCAGAGACACCCGGCTGTGGTGCAGCTTGCTGTACACTTGGAAAATGGACAGCGGATTTACTTCACAGAGCAAAGTGCTGTGCAGATAGCCACCAGCCCTAAAGACACAACGTTGACTGGTTTCTTCAAATTATGCCAACGTGATGACTTCGCTCGAACGCTTTTGTACCCACAGGTCCCATCGTACTTCGTGTGGTCTAAAAACACCTGGGTTCGACGGAAATCCGGCAAAAACGTCGAAAGCTTCCCAGGCGTCAAGTTTGACTCCTGCCTGGGTCGAGTTTACAACATCCCGCCAAACCAGCAAGAATGCTTCTACCTCCGTCTCCTTCTACATGAGGTCACTGGTCGAACAGGTTTCGCCAATATACGTACCGTCAATTGGGTTCTGTGCGACACCTTCAGGGAAGCATGTATGAGACTTGGCCTTCTAGAGGATGACTCCCAGTGGGACGCCACAATGGCAGAGGGTGCTTTACTGCAAACGCATTCGGCCCTACGACATCTTTTCGCAATCCTTCTTCAAAAATGTCAGCTTAGTCATCCACTAAGTCTCTGGATGAAATACAGGGATGACATGTCGCACGACTTCTTACGTACGGCTCAGCAACACTGCCCTTCCGCCGAGATCACGTTCACCAACTTCATTTACAATTTTGCGCTCATTCAACTCGAAGACGCTGTCATCGATATGGGTGGGTCTGCTTTAACAGAGTACGGCCTTCCACCACCCACACGTGAACACGCCAATGTTATGTCTGCTGAATTGTTACGCGAAACTTCCTACTGCATTGAGGAACTGCACCAGTACGTCCAAGATAATGAACCACGGCTGCTTCCAGACCAGCGCATAGCCTACAACACCATCGTAGACTCTGTCAGACAGCAACGTGGGGGGATTTTCTTCCTTGATGCACCCGGCGGCACAGGCAAAACCTTCGTCACTAAACTAATTCTGGCAGAGGTCAGACGCAACACGGACATTGCCCTGGCTGTAGCTTCCTCTGGTATCGCGGCCACGTTGCTTCCGGGTGGCAGAACCGCCCACTCTGCCTTCAGACTCCCGCTCGATCTGGCAAAGTCCGAGTCACCTATCTGCAACATCGCCAAGAACTCAGAACAGGCCGACATTCTTCGCAGATGCAAACTCATCGTATGGGACGAGTGCACTATGGCACACAAAGGCGCCCTTGAGGCACTGGACAGGTCCCTGCAAGACATCAGAGACTCTACGGCCCCCATGGGAGGATTAACTTTACTTCTTTCAGGAGACTTCAGGCAGACTCTACCTGTTATTCCAAAAGGAACCCGTGCCGATGCCGTGCGCGCGTGCCTTAAGTCGTCAGCTCTTTGGGCACATGTGCGGCCCTTGCACCTCCAAACTAACATGCGCGCGCAGTTAATTGGTGACAGCGGATCCGCTGCATTCTCCAGGGACCTCTTATCGCTCGGTGAAAATAGGATTCTGTCTGATGCGGATGGCTACGTTCAATTGGACTCACTTTGCACCATTGTCGACACCCCTGCTAGCCTCCGGGACGCTGTCTTCCACGACCTACAAAACAATTTACGCGACCTAAAATGGCTGGCAGGCAGAGCTATTCTCGCACCCAAAAATACAACCGTCAACTCCATCAATATCCAGCTACTTGAAGCTATTCCTGGTGATGTCCACGTCTACAAATCTATAGATAGGACAGCAGACCCCGCCCAGCTTGCCGATTATCCTGTTGAATTCCTGAATTCACTTGAACCGCCAGGCCTGCCACCACACATCCTGAAGTTAAAAGTCGGTGCGCCCATTATGCTCATCAGGAATTTGGTTCCACCTAAACAGTGCAACGGCACACGTTTGGTTGTGAAACATTTGGCACCACATTTAATAACGGCCACAATACTTACCGGTTGTGGGAAGGGAGAGGACGTCTTCATTCCACGGATGCACCTTCAACCGTCGGGCGCTGACCTACCAATCCACTTCAGGCGTTCTCAGTTTCCTGTTAAACTCTGCTTCGCAATGTCCATCAATAAATCCCAAGGCCAAACGCTACAAGTCGCTGGGTTACATTTGGGCGAACAGTGCTTCGCCCACGGTCAACTCTACGTGGGCTGTTCACGCGTTGGGAGGCGCAATGATGTTTTCATGTTTTCGCCCAAACGGACAGCTAGGAACATCGTATATACAGAAGTATTCCAGTGAAGACAAGACATTGCAACGTCCACATGCACCTTCGTTCCCTGGAGGGAAAGGACTACATTGGGATTAGTCGTTGCCTACTAGGGGCTCTTACATACCCGGGCAACGCCGGGCTATGCTGCTAGTATATATATAAAACCATGAATAGCTTGTTTATTTTTACGGTTTTTGATTTATTATTAGTGTTGCTTAATATCTTTTGCTAAAATTGTGGTTTCTTTTCAGATATCATCAGAAAAAAGCAATTAAAAATCATTCAAATGACAGATCTATCGGACTTTCAAAGAGGTCAAATTGTTGGCGCTCGTATGGCAGGCGCTAGCGTAAGGAATACAGCCGAAATGCTTGTTGTATCAGGAAGTACTGTCTCGAAAGTAATTACAGCCTTTGAGAAAGAGGGAGAATACACCTCGTCGAAACAAAACTCCGGAAGAAAACAACATTTTTTAGATAGGACTCTTATGCCAGTTGTTAGAAAGGATCACAAAAGTACAGCTCCCAAAATTGCTGCAGAGCTTAATGACCACCTCGAGAACTAACGTAAGGCGTTTAGAGTGGAGTAAGAACCTACAGAATTGGTTCCTAGCGCAGTGGAAGAATGTTATTTTCTCGAACGAGTCCATCCTTTACTTTATTCTGACCACCGGCTGAATATTCGTGTGGAGATAGCCAAAAGAAGCATTTGACCCAGATTGCATTATTCCAACTGTTAAACATGGAGGAGGATCTGTAATGATCTAGGGCGCTATATCTTGGAAATGCGCCTGCCCAATGGTTTTCCTTCATGAAAGAATTAATAGTCAAGACTGTTTAAGCATTTATCTGATCAAATTCATCGTTTGGTTGCGGAACTGTTTCCGGAGTGAAACGCAGGTGATTATTCACCCATTCACACAACTAAAATTGTTACTGAATGGCAGGAGGAACATTCTAGTGAAGTTTAACATCTTATCTGGTCACTACAGTCCCCAGATCTCAAGAGTATTGAACATGAATGGTGCATTTCAGAAAAACAAATAAGGAGTCGATATCCTCCACCATCATCACTACTAGAATTGGAGAATGTTTTAGTTGAAAAATGGACAAAAATTCCTTTGGAACCACTTCAAACTTTGTACGAGTCCATATCTCGTAGAATTCAAGCTGTAATTACTGCCAAAGGCGGTCCTACCCCACATTAAATTAAATTTGCTTGAAATTTTAAGTTATTTCCATTATTTTGTCGAACACCTGTATACACGCACTCACACACATACACTCACACACACACACTCATACATACACATATATATATACATACTTATATATATACATATACCAAAATGATTTTGGGGAACCAGGCTTTCCATGCGAAGTGCGACAAGATTTGGGAAAATAGTTATGATGTTTATACAAAATACTACCTCGACATTTATACCAGAAAATACGCTATACATATATATAAATAATATTTCTGTCTTTACGTTGTAATACTGTGAATAAGCCACGCACATTATATATATATATATACATACATATGTAATTTCCCATGGAATTTCCCCTCAAAAATCAACTTGGTGTTTAAATCAACCTACAATACCTTGTAAATCTGGTCCGGAAAATTCGATTTATATGCCTAAAAATAGTGTGTGTGTGTATGTATGTGTGTGTGTGTATGTTGTGTGTGTGTGTGGTGTGTGTGTGTGTTGTGTGTGTGTGTGTGTGTGTGTGTGTGTGTGTGTGTCAGTGTACACATGAACACACATACACAACGGAGCCTTCGGTTTCTGCTAACCAAATTTACTCACAAAAATTCGGACGACTCGTACCATGCAGCGAATGGTTTCGCAGCGCACTTGAACTTCCAAACCATGCAATCACGCCTGCGTCTATCGTTTCTTTAAAAAAAAAACTTGATACTGATAACACAACAAATATGCAAAGCATATGCTGATTTGTAACCGAATTTGGATCTCCCAGAACATAAAACTTCCTCGTTTTCATTGCATATTTATTCGCAAGATTTACATCTTTTTATCACACATTTTACATTCTCTTATCAATAACAGTTTCTTTATCGTTTTAGAAGTATTTTATAAGCATATCTTTCGATTGACTGTACTGAAATATACACAATGTAGTTTTAAATTTTATAAAAATATAAAAATACCTTATCAACCGTTTTGCTTATCTTTACAGAAAATGCTTCATTATGTTAAATAAAATCCATAAAGTTCTTGTAATATCTCAAATCTATCTTACCAACATTAGAGGATTAACTAGCGGATTTACTATTCCCGGCGGTTGAGATTTTCTATCGTGGACTGCGTAGGATATTATTGCTTTTCGTTGTTATATAAGAAACTTCTATTCAATATACACCTTACCAGCTAAGCTCTTATTAGTTATATTATCGGGTGTTAATATTCCCTGAAGCAATCTGTAGCAAACACTTAAATGTGGTATACTGTTTCTTCGTTAACACAAATACTCTTTCAAAATTCTACTCTAATAGACATTCAGATTTTTTTTTTTGTAGATAAAGTAATCGGTTATATATATATAAAGAAAAGAAGAGAAAAAGTAGGAGAGAAAGGGAGAGAGAGAGAGAGAGAGAGAGAGAGAGAGAGAGAGAGAGAGAGAGAGAAAACGGAAAGAGAAAATGTAAGTGAGAAAGAGAAAACGAAAGGAACTGGCAGAGATAGTGAAACGAAAAGAAAAAGTATTATGTAAATGCATGGGGGGGGGGGTCAAAACTGTATAAACTTAGACTTAGATATGTTTCGACCAGAGATTGGTCCAGGCCATGTCTAACTTAATAGCACCACCTGATAGGATTATTCGAATCCTGTTTAAGTCAAGTTTTGTTCAAGTAGTGAGTTCTTGTTGGGTGAGTTGTATCCAGTTTTGTTCAAGTAGTGAGTTCTTGTTGGGTGAGTTGTATCCAATTATGGGTGGCTTGTCTGGTATTCTTTGAAGGAATCTATCCAGACTCTGTTTGAAGTTGATGGGATCCTTTTCCTCTTTGATCTCCCTCGGGACAATGTTAAATAGGGCAGGGCCTGTTGAGGAAAAGAAATTATGTTGCAGTGTACATGTATGTTGTGATCTTGAATTTGGCAGGGGACGTATAGCCCGTGGTCCAAGTCTCGGATGAACCTTGAAGCTAATGTTTAGGTCGTTTGGGCAAAGTTGGCGGTATATTTTCCACATCGTACAAATGATGTACCGCTCACGGCGACGCTGGAGGGAGTAAAGTTTCAAGGCTTTAAGGCGATCCCAATAGTCGAGAGCAGCCATGCCTTCAATTTGTTTAGAGAGAGCCCTCTGGGGTGACTCAATTCTGGAGATGTTTTGTCTTGTGTGAGGAGACCACAGTGGGCAGCAGTATTCAAGGTGTGGCCGTACAAAGGATGAAAAAAGTGGTATGATGACACCTTGTTCTCTGGACCGGAAAGTTCTTAAGATCCAGGAACTCATCCTACGAGCTGTATCGACCTTCTTGTTGATGTGTGCACTCCAACTGAGATCGTCATCAACAATTACACCCAGGTCTCTGATATTGTTAGAGGCTGTGAGCGGTTCCCCTGAAGGAAGAGAGTATGGTTGTTTTAGTGAGGAATTTCTTCCAAAATGCATCAGCTCAAATTTTCCCTCATTCAGTTGCATTTTGTTTCTGTCTGCCCATTGACTCACAGCATATAGGTCAGACTGGAGTTGAGTTCGGTCTGCTTCTTCATTGACGATTTGCTGGAGCTTAGTGTCATCAGCGAATATTTTCACTTTGCAGTGATGTACGACACTGGAAAGGTCGTTTACATAAATTATGAAGAGTAGCGGACCCAAAACAGTTCCCTGGGGAACACCGCTGGTGACTTTTGCTGGGTTTGAGTGGACTCCATCAACTACAACATGTTGTGTTCTATTCGCTAGGAAATACTGAATCCAGTGTAGAACTTTTCCACGGATTCCAACATTTGCCAATTTTGAGAGTAGGATGTTATGGTCTACCCTGTCGAACGCTTTACTGAAGTCAGGGTATATGACGTCAGAGTTCGAACCTGTTCCCAAGGCTTTGAGTACATCTTCAATGTGGTGTAAGAGCTGTGTTAGACAGTCCCTGCCACAGCGAAAGCCATGTTGATTTGAATTTAGGAGTTTGTGGGTCTCCAGGAAGTCAGCTATCCTTGATCTTAACACTCTTTCAAACACTTTAATGATGTGGGAGGTGAGTGAGATTGGGCGATAGTTGACTGCGAGGGATCTGTTTCCCTGTTTGAAAACCGGGATGACCGACTGGGATAGAAACTTTTTCGGTATATAACCTGCGTCTAACGAGTTTCTCCAGAGGTTGGTCAGAGGGACTGCAAGTTGATATCTACATTCCTTCAGGAGACTGGCGGGAAATCTATCAGGGCCTACAGCGGAGTAATGTTTGACCTCATTTATTGCTGCTACGATTGTCGGTGGCAGTGAAGGTTATGTCTGCGATTTTGTGTTGGGAGTCAGCTTCGTTCGTTTCCCTCACATCAATATCAGTGGGAACACTGAAGACAGAGCAATATTGTTTCTGCAGTATTTCTGCCATTTCTTTAGCATCGTGTTGGGGAATGCCGTTTTCATCAATCAATGGCCCAATAGGTGAGACAGTGGTTCTATGCTTATTTGCATAAGAATAGAACACTTTTGGGTTCTGTTTGATGTTTTTGATTACCCATTGTTCCTCCACAGCTCTTTGATTTTCAATGGAGGTTTTCATGTTAGTCTGCAGATGAAGTTTTTCCAGCTCTAGTCTTTTCATTGTTGTTGAATGTGGATGTTGCGTGTGGGAATATTTTAATTGGTTGATTTTTTTGTTGAGTCTTTTGATGCGCCTGATGAGTGTTTTTTTCTTTTTAGGGAGCCGGTTTCTGTTTGTGTTAGTAGATTTCTTGGGAGCGTGTTTAGAGCATGTGTCGGTGACAATGGTTTCAAAGTGCTGCCACGCGGTCTCAATATGAGGGGAATTGAGAGTAAAAGACCAGTCGATGGAAGACAGATCCTTTCTGATTGTTCCCCAGTCCGCTTTGTGGAAATTTATATTGTCAAATGGGTGCCATGGAGTGGGATTGGCTGGTTTGGTTTTTATACGTCGGGAATTAAGATTGCAGAGTACCATGTCGTGGTCTGAGAGGAGAGTTTTTTCGACTGAAATGCTGTGAACGTAGCTAGAGTGATTGGTCAGTACCAGATCCAAGATCGTTTTATTCTGTCTCGTTGGTTCAAGCACTAGCTGAGTCAGGAAATACTCATCCATCAGATTAAAGAGCAGTTCTGCTGCTGCCCTATCTGATGTAGAGCACTTGCCTAACTTCGGAGTATTTGTGGGCCAGTTCACATGAGGGAGGTTAAAATCACCCATCACTATTATGTTTCCGGAGTGGTACTTCCGAAGGAAGGACTTGACTTTTCTAAGGCACTCTTCAAAGTACTTTAGAGGTGCCTGGGGAGGCCTGTAAAGACCAACAATGGTTATGTCCTTGGCTTTGTTGTATACTGATACCGATTCACAGTAGCCATTGGAAAATGTGTCCTTGGCATCAAGTGAAAAGGAGTCATGGATAAAGATGGCTGTCCCTCCCTTATTTCGGTCTGTGCGATCCGCATGAACAATGGTGAAATCTTTTATTTTCACCTCTGCGTCCATATGGGTGTTGTTCAGGTGAGTCTCGGTAAGGATAAAGAAAGGGAAGCAATGTGCCATTTCGGCAAGCCAACTCTCTATATATGGGATCTTCCATTTTTGGGCAATAATTGATGGGTTGATGCCACGTACATTTAACAGGAATGTCGAGGTAAGGGAAGTTGGTAATGGGTGAGTGGTCCTTGTGATTTGCATAGATGGTTGGTGATGGCTCGCTGGATCTCCTGGCTTAGGTCGGCCTTCATATTTTCCAGGTATGTCAGTAAAAAAGAGTTACTTGTTTGGTTTGCCACTTGGTCAGGGATACATATTTCAAGTTGGCGTTATTTGGTGTTTTTTCCTGGTTCTGTCTACGTAGTTTGATTGTAGGAGGGGAAACGTGGTTGTATTTTGTTCTTGTTGTTGACCTAGATTTCCTCTGTTCCTGTTCATATCTATTCTGTGATCGTTTTGTGCCCTTCATATGGTGGTTGTTGCATTCTGGGTTCAGGCACATCCTTTGTGAGACAGAAGTTTGGCACAGTTTAGGATGGAATAAGGTGCATCCATTGCCTCTTATGCATCCGTATTTAGGGTCAGAACCATAGATTCTGTATTTAGGACAGTATTTGGGGTGGAGGTGGGGGCAATTTTTTCCTGTTATACCGTATGGACAGGTGCCCATAGCAAGTCTACGACATAAGGTCGGGTGGGGAAAAGCACAGCGTCCATTTTTGTTTGTGCCGCTGGGGCCAAATCTACAAGTGCCTTTAGAATAGTAACGGCAGGGGGTTTTATTTGGTTGTAGTAGTGGTTTTTCTATTTTGGCAGTAGTAGTAGTGGTGGTGGTGGTGGTGGTGTTAGAAGCAGCTTGTTGATTTTGTGATGGTGGGTTCTGGCTTGCCAGTATGTGGTCAAATCTGCAGCTGCCTTGAGAGTAGTAGTGGCAGATGGTTTTACGCGGATGTAGTAGTGGTTTTCCTATTGTGGCAGTAGTGGGGAGTTGTAGCAGCATTGGAACTTGACTAGTGGTAGTATTAGAGTGTTGTTGTTGTTGTTTTTGTTGCTGTAGCGAAGGTGAGACTTGACTTGGTTCATCAGGTGCTGTTGTCAATGGAAGTAGGTCAGTTGATTGTTGCTGTTGAAGTGACCACTGACCTGTTGGGATTTGGTCATTTGTTGTACTGGATTCGTTGGCAAGAATGGCTTTTAGTGTAGCCATGTGCGCGTGAAAAATAGGGAATATCCTAACAATTTCTTTTAATTTATTTTCTATCTGTTTTACAGATCTGTGAAAGGATTTTTTCGTTAAATCCTCAGTTATTTTGCTATAAACATTAGCTTCGTTGTGATGGATGAACCAAGCGTTAATCATTGCAGTAATTTCCTTTTCAACCCAGCGGCGTTTTTGAAAATTATTGGCCATATTCAGTGGGGTAGTGTTGTGTAATATATATATGTATGTATGTGTATGCGTGTGTATGTATGTGTACACCAGTTATTGATGGCTTGATGTAAAATAGTGAACACACTGTTGAAAAGTTTGTGTCGATATACTCGGAAATTCGTGGCTTGTGTGTGTGAGAGTTCAGTGTAATTAGTACAATCTAATTAGTACAATCGGGATGAGCGGTGTGTTTGATACAGACCAAGAAAAAAGAATTCTACTCACGGGACTAGTTTTAGAACTAGTCTTGGGTTTAGTATTTAGTTTTGGGTTGTTCCTCTTTCTTCAGGTTGTATATAGATTTGTATAAATTTATCCTCCGATGGTAGTAAAAGAGTGTAGTAGTATAGTAGGATTGTAGAGTTCAAAAGTCTTGAGATTAAAGACAAGGAGAGATTATGTTAGCTTGAGTTGAGTTGAGTTGAATGACCTGCACTCACAATTGCGAGATCGTGGGTTCGACTCCCATACCGGGCGTTGCGTTGTGTTCTTGAGCAAGACTCTTCATTTCACGTTGCTCTGCGATCATTTCAACATCTGACTTGTCGTATCCAGTTGCACCTGTACAGGTAATGTCGATTTGATGGAGAGAGTGAGCTTAAATTTACACAAACATTTGATCACTATAAAAAAATCATCTGTGTGGTTATTCGGTAAGAAATAGTCGAACACTCATACGTCGTCTAACCACGGGAGAGTCCATTGTATATGTAGTTCAAATTCACAGAAAACAAAAGACGAAGACAGGTGAGAGAACTACAAGCAGTGTATTAATTCGACACTCGGGAAGAATGCAAAAGTCTTTGACAGTTCGAATCTACGCTCTTCGACAGAAAGGATTGAGGTGGACAAAAATGTGGAGATAACGAAAAAAAAAAAAAGAAAGAAAAATAAGGGCAAGAGAAAAAATGTGTAGGGATTAACGGTTCAACATGGTAGCTGTGTGGTAAGTAGCTTGCTAACCAACCACATTGTTCTGGGTCCAGTCACACTGCGTGGCACCTTGGGCAAGTGTCTTTTACTATAGCCTCGCGCCGATCAAAGCCTTGTGAGTGGATTTGGTAGACGGAAACTGCAAGAAACACGTCGTATATATGTATATATATATATATATATATATGTATGTGTGTGTGTGTGTGTGTGTGTGTATGTGTCTGTGTTTGTCCCCCTAACATCGCCTGACAACAGATGCTGGTGTGTTTCCGTCTCCGTAACTTAACGGTTCGGCAAAAGACACCGATAGAATAAGTACTAGGCTTACAAAAATAATTCCTGGGGTCGATTTGCTCGACTAAAGGCGGTGCTCCAGCATGGCCGTAGGGAAATAACTGAAACAAGTAAAAGAGTAAAAGAGAGTATAAAAGATGTTGGCTCGATTAGAGATGAATCATACAACAAGCACTGTATGAAAACTTGTTAGGTAGAGTCTGCATGCAATACGAAAGCCTAGATAATTTGGAAAGTAATTTAACGGGTAAGCAATTTAGTTGATCGGACAACCCTATGCTCATCTTTAAAACTGACGGATGACATAACATCGTCATCAACATCATCAGTAGTTGTAGTCATGGTGGTGGCACTAGTGAGAATATTATCTGGGTCTAATCAATTCTACTTGATCGTAATTGTGGCACATCGGTAGGGGATTGTAAAACTTCCTAGCCAATGACTCACTCACTCAGACGTCTAGCTTCACAGAAGCTAGAGAGCTATCATGCTTCACGAGCAGTGATTGAGGAGTATATTACGTATTCAGTCACGTAGTATTTAGTTTACTGTGGCACTGAGGTCTCCTTTAATGAGTGATCGGTGGGATCAGTAGAGTTCTGGAATGTCAGTAGACCGAGGTGATTAGAGAGAAGGCGGGTTTCGAAATAGATTGATTCGCCGAGGAAGAGGAGATCGTTCTGGATTTAATTTCTCGAGATTTTTTTGGCATGTACGGACGGGCAGGCAGGCAGGCAACTTTGTACAGATTCTGTGCTATGCGATAGAAGTTCTTTTCATTATGTTTATCTGCGTACGTGCGTGCGAGCATTTTTGTGAGTTCCATGTATGTATGTATGTATGTATGTATGTATGTATGTATGTATGTATGTATGTATGTATGTATGTATGTATGTATGTATGTATGTATGTATGTATGTATGTACGTACGTACGTACGTACGTACGTACGTATATATATATATATATGCTTGTTTGTATGCTTTTGTATATATGTATGCGTGTATGTAAACCAAAAACGTCTGGTGATATGAGAGTAGAATATGTATTTATGTAACCACGTAATATCTTCAGGGTTACAGCCATTTCGCAACCTTCTTCGTGTAATATTAACTTTAGTATTGAAGAAATTATGTTTATATTTTTGCATTAATGCGTACGCTAGGCATTATACAATACAACTGTATATTTAGAAAGCAATTCAAATAAAGAAAGCTAGTTCATCAGACTATCATGGTAATTGCTCTGTACAGGGTTACTATGTGGACTGTTCGCCGAGTCCGTACGAAGATCTTTGTGTGATAGCCACATGATTCTCTGAATCTATAATTTATAGTAACGATAAACGTCACCCTTTTGAAGCCTAGCCAGGTTCATGGGCCCAGTTTCCCGGTTTCTGTGGCGTATGTGTTACCACCAGCTGGACGAGAGTGTGTATGTTACCACCAGTCCATCGCAACGTTATTCAAGAAACAGGAAGAGAGAGTGAGAGGAAGTTGTGGCGAAAGAATAAAACAGGGATCACCACCACCCCTCTGCCGGAGCCTCGTGCAGCTTTTAGGTGTTTTCGCCCGGTCTGGGAATCGAAACCGCGATCTTCCGACCGCGAGTTCGCTGCCCTAACCACTGGGCCATTGCGCCTCCACTATATCTTATTGTACAAATTTATATGTATGTATGTATGTATGTATGTATGTATGTGTATGTATGTATGTATGTATGTATGTATGTATGTATGTATGTATGTATGTATTTGTGTATGTATGTAATTATGTATGTCTTCTCTTTGTGTGTATGGATGTACGAGTGTGTATGTATATGTATGTGCTGATGTGCATGTTACAGTGCACATTAATTTCTATGTTTGTAAAAATACAATAGTTTTTATTTCACTTTATTAAAAACTGCATCTACAAGCTTAAAGTTGATGTTGTTTACAACTAGGACAACGTATAATCATAAACAATCCAGCCACGACCATCCTGCATCGTAGGACTACACACGACTATATTTCCGAAAAATGTTCATTATTTGAAACAGCAGGGTGAGCTTCAGAAATATCTGGTTGCTATTTCTAGCCGTTCAGGTAGCCAGGCACAGGTTCCCTCTTTAGCTTGTTCAGGTTTTCTGGCAGAAGTGTTAATGTTTCTGAGGATTTTAAACACTTTGAAACAGTAGTTGCAGAACCATGGTTCCCATGGTTCCAGCCATTAACTGCGAAAATTACTCGATTATTCATTAAATTAATCCTTTGAAACGCATGTATGCACAAATATATCATGCACTCATACGTACAAATATACATAAGCATGTACGTATGTAAATGCATACGTGTATTTGTATGTGTGCGTTTATGCATGTATGTATGTATGCGTGTTGTATGTATGTACATATGAGTGCGAGCGCGCGTATGTCTGTGAATGTATGTTTGCATGAGGCTTGGAAATTAACAATATTGCAGCTAGCAATTATGAGGAAAATCCAGCTCACACAGTACTCGTACTTGAGAGACGACACACACGTAAGCGTGCACATACACACACACGCACACACGCAAACATACACACACACACACAAAGTCACACTCCCAAATACATGATTCTTTGTCAATGTCTGTGTAGGTGGGTGTGTAATTTGCGCGTTTGTGTTTCCAGGTTTTTGTCTGAAAATGTATTTATGTATGTGCGTACTTAGGTATTTATGCGTGAAAAATGTAACAATTCTTTGAACGATAGCTGATGAAGAAAGAGTACGTACATGGTATGTGTAAGTTTTCCGTTCGTCGCTTCCTCTTCTGTTTAATGTATGTATGTATGTATGTATGTATGTATGTATTTTTGTATGTGTACTCTTATACTCTTTTACTTGTTTCAGTCATTTGACTGCGGCCATGCTGGAGCACCGCCTTTAATCGAGCAACTCTTATTCTTTTGTAAGCCCAGTACTTATTCTATCGGTCTCTTTGGCCGAACCGCTAAGAAACGGGGACATAAACACACCAGCATCGGTCATCAAGCAATGCTAGGGGACAAACGCAGACACACAAACACACACACGCATATATATACATATATACGACGGGCTTCTTTCAGTTTCCGTCTACCAAATCCACTCACAAGGCTTTGGTCGGCCCGAGGCTATAGTAGAAGACACTTGCCCAAGGTTCCACGCAGTGGGACTGAACCCGGAACCATGTGGTTGGTAAACAAGCTACTTACCACACAGCCACTCCTGCGCAAAAGAGACCGGCAAAAGAGACCGATCGAATAAGTACTAGGCTTACAAAGAATAAGTCGTGGGGTTGATATGCCTGACTACAGGCGGTGCTCCAGCATGGCCACAGTCAAATGACTGAAACAAATAAAAGTATTGAGCACTCCTTTCTCATTAGTTCGACATTAAGAACCGCACGTAGACACATACTCATATACATGTATGCATATAAATACATGCATACATATGCACACATGCACACACACACACATAGATGTGCATACATATATGTATATATACATACACACAAATATATATATATATATATATATATATGTATGGAGACACACACATATATATTTATATATACTTACACACAAACATACATACGTACATATATATATATATTTATATATATATATATGTATATACACACACACACACACACAATATATATATATATATATATATATATATATATTATATATATATATATATATATATATTATATATATGTACATATATATACATACGTGCATACATATATATAAGTGTACACACACACATATGAATGCATATGGATGTGTCTATGTGTGCGTGTAGAAGTTATAAATAGTTGAATAGCTCCGTATAAGTTAAATCATATAAGAAAATAATGATTAACAAGCGGCGAGATATACTGGGGAAACTAGACACATATATTGCCACATTAATCCATCATACAGTATTTCAACACTTACTGAGATATATTCATGGCGAATTAGCTATAACGGTGGGAGTTTGAAGTTTTCTTCATAGCGGGAGACGTGAAGTTAAGGAGGAACGTTATTAATGTTTCTCATAACAAGGAACGTTATACATAAATACTGTAGAAATGATTAATAATTAATCTTTAAGTATAGCTTATATTTCTTAATGAATTTTTTTTATTTTTAAGTTGTTATCGTTCCATAGTTGAATCAGAGTAAGAATATTTAAAACTTATGTAGGTTTACTTTTGAACAAATCTTTTATGCGAAAGGGTATCCGAAAGTGAGCGGAAACATTCTCTGTGGGACAAACCTGTCGTAGTTCAAGCTTCAACTGCTAGAAACCACTTTATGCGACCTTCAGGCACCAGTCTACCGACTAGCGTTGTCCTGTGTGCACGCACTGCCAAGTGGTGAGTCTTTGTTTTGAAGTGATTCTCCCATGTTCGTGGATTTTTGTTATGGCTGAAACGAAGGAATAGTATGCTTCCCTGAAATTCTGTTTTTTACTGGGGAAAACGAAACAGTAGCCATGCTTCAAACAGCTTTCAAGGACGCTGCTATGAGCAAAACACAAGTTTACGAGTGGTTTCCATGCTTTATGAATGGTCACTTGTCGCTTGAAGACCAACCTCACTCAGGAACTGATCTTGGAAGACCGTCACCGAACAAGTGACGAATTTGTTGATATGGTTGGTGTGTCCTGGAGTTCCTGCCAACGAATTTTGAGCGAGGTATTGCAAATGAGAGTGGCAACAAAATTTTCTTTAGCCTTTACTTATAAGTTGTTTATAATTTTAACCGTAAAGGTATTTTAATATGCTGCCACATTTTTTGATGGAATTTTTTTCTGTAGAATAAAAACTTCATCCTATATTAGTAGTAGATTTATTACTACTCGCTATAGGGACTGGTAACCACTATAACCTGTAGTGGGGATCATATATATATATATATATATATGTATATATATATATATATATATATATATATATATATATATATATATATATATATATAATATATATATATATATGTACGCGTGCGCGTCTTTGTGTCTGTGTTTGCACCCCACCATCGTTTGACAACCACTGTCGGTTTGCATATGTCCGCATATCTTAATTGTTGAGCAAAAGGGTCCAATGGAATAAGTACCAGACTTAAAAAGAAAATACTTGGGGAACATTCATTCGATTAAAATTTCACAGACATAGCAGTAGTCTATTGACTGAAACAAGCAGAAGATAAAACAGAATATATATTTACTTGAATCCCATCGAATGAATGTGAAAGGGGACGGTATCATAAGAGTATTCCATCTGCTGGGCCAGTTCCCTTATGGACTGGTGCAGATCCTTGTAGACGAATTCATGCAATCGATCTTCGTTGAACTGAAAGGGTTAGACTGCACGTAATGAATTTGTACGGTCGAATTTCTACTCTTTGCATTCTGTGCTGTTCTTTCAGTTAAAGCGCCTTCTCTGCATTTTTTTTTAGAAGCACTCCGTCGGTTACGACGACGAGGGTTCCGGTTGATCCGATCAACGGAACAGCCTGCTCGTGAAATTAACGTGTAAGTGGCTGAGCACTCCACAGACACGTGTACCCTTAACGTAGTTCTCGGGGATATTCAGCGTGACACAGAGAGTGACAAGGCCGGCCCTTTGAAATACAGGTACAGCAGAAACTGGAAGTAAGAGTGAGAGAAAGTTGTGGTGAAAGAGTACAGCAGGGATCACCACCATCCCTGCCGGAGCCGCGTGGAGCTTTAGGTGTTTTTCGCTCAATAAACACTCACAACGCCCGGTCTGGGAGTCGAAACCGCGATCCTACGACCGCGAGTCCGCTGCCCTACAGTACAAATGTATAAAGCCGCTTTGACTGAAAGTGAATAGAAACAGATGTCAGAAATGCTAATTTTTTTTTATACTTGTCATTGTCCCATTTCATTAAAAGAGGTAAAATATATTCAAATTTCAAAAACGATAAACTAAGGTTCTAGTAGTTACATTGTTGCACTCATGATTGCAGTTTCGATTCCCTGACCGAGATTTGCATTGTGCCCTTCATCAAAACACTTCATTTCATGTCGCTCGAACCCAGTCAGTTGTCAAAAACGAGTAATCTTGCGGTCTACCAGCGTCCCGTCTATTGAGAGAATTTATTGGGTCATTCCATAAATAATGCGGTGTTTTTCATCTAAAAATATACTCCCCTTCATTGTCTACAATGCTCTTCTATCTATCTGGTAGTCTTTCAAGGCCCCTCTTCCAAAATTCACTTGTTTTGATAAAAAATACTCCTCCGGCACTGTTCTGACCTCGTCTACAGAATTCAGGGTTTTTTCTGTCCAAATGGTTTTGCAGACTGCGGAATAAATGATAATCAAATGGGGTAATGTCCGTCGAATATGGTGGGTGGGGCATCATTTCCCATTCAAACTGCTACAACCTTTGGAATGTCATCCTCGCTATATGTGACCAAGCATTATCCTAATGGAAGAACATCTTTCGCTTTGATACCAAAGATGGTCGTTTTTCTTCTAGTGTTAACTTAAGCCATTCACGCTTCTCGCAGTAGATCTCCTTTGTTATCGTTTGGTTTGGGTTTAAAAGTTCAAAGTGGACTAAACCTTTCATATCCCACCAAACAGATAACAACGCCTTACGTGGGTGAAAACCTTCTTTAGCCTGGGGTGCCGGTGTTTCTCTTTTCCATTCGGCGCTTGACATTTTTATAGAGAACCCATTTCTCGTCACCACTCAATATTCGGTCCAAAAAAGGTTCATTCGTGAGACGGGGCAGCAAAGAAGTGCACACTTCCGCTCTCTGTGCGTGATTAAACTCGGAAAATTTGTGAGGAACCCCTTGACCCGATTTGCTGACATTTCCGATTGCACGCAGTTATCGATGAATGGTTGAATGACCAAATCCACACTTCCTTACCAGTTCCTCAACAGGTACGATGAGATTTTGTTCTACTGGGGTTTGCAGGACGTCCTTATCGAGCTCTACAGATCTTTTAGGACGAAACTCGTCCTTTAGGCTGTAGTTTCCCACTCGAAATTTCTGGAACTAGCGTTGACTCTGGTTTACGCTTATTGTCCGATCCCCACATGCTTCAGTAATATTCCTCGCATTATCCGTTGCGTTGTTGCCTCATAAAGCAAAATATAGCGGATATGTTACTTTGTTACTTCCATTATAGCTTTGAAAAAGTAACTGTTAAAATCGAACTACACTCTTCAAAACTTGCACCAGGAATAAGTACGAGGTAAAATTACTACCTGCTTTTAAAGCAAGTTTATACAAGGAGTTTATCCCGTCCCCATCCGACCTTTAGTTCATGCAATTGAAAAAGATGCATTATTTTATGGACAACACGATGTAAGCGACAGAATCAGGGAAACCGGCCTTATGATCATATGGGTTGGGTAGGAAATTGGATCATTTTATCTATCTATCTATCTATCTATCGATCTATCTATCTATCTATCTATCTATCTATCTATCTATCTATCTATCTCTATCTATCCGCCTGTCTGTCTGTCTATCTATTTGTCTATCTCTATACCTACCTACATACATATAAACATACATATATATATACATACACACACATGTAGATATATACATAACACAAGCATACATGTCTGTGTGTGTGTTTCTCTGTGTGTGTGTGTTTGTGCCTGTGTATGTATATATGTGTTTGCATGCCTAACTGTCTCGCCTTTACTTCATTCTCTCTCTCTCTCTCTCTCTCTCTCTCTCTATCTATCTATCTATCTGTTTATCTATCCATGCGCCTGTCTGTCTATCTGTCTGTCTCTATACCTACCTACATATTAACATACATACATATATATATACATATACACACATGTGTGTGTTTGTGCCTGTGTATACATGTGTTTGCATGCCTAACTGTCACTCCTTTACTTATCATCTATCTATCTATCTATCTATCTATCTATCTATCTATCTATCTATCTATCTATCTATCTATCTATCTATCTATCTATCTATCTATCTATCTATCTATCTATTTCTGTTTTCTACCTATCAAGCGAAGAACAATGTAGTCCAAGACAGCACACAACATTCGTGGTGGATGGTTTGGGCGGTTTGACCGCCATCGGCCATCTTTGCTTCAAGATAAGGTATGCCAAGAAGAGGTGATGTGTCATGTAACTATGTTTGTAAAGCCCTGGGCACACAACTCACAGCTTGCTGTTCCCATCATAACAACGTAACCCGACAGCTGTACTGAACTTCGCCTCGTCTATCTTTTATGCTATTGTTGTTGTCTGTCGTTATTGTTGCGTATTGTTGTCATCGTTGAAGTTTGATTTTTTTTAGTTATTTTTGTTATTAATAATGTTTTTTTTTCCATATATTTCTTGAAATGTAATTCGGTTTTTAATTCTATGTTTATTATATTATATTATATTATTTTTATATTTTCATCATTACTCTCATTATCTTAGGAATCAGCACAGCCCCTTTCTTCGTGCCAGTTGACATCATTCTTACCGTCGTCAACGTCATCGTCATCATTATCATAACCACCACCACCACCACCACCACTACTACCATCGTCGTCGTCAGAATCGTCATCATCATCATCATCATCATCATCGTCATCATCATCATCAGCACCATCATCATTATCATCATCATTGTGATTATCGTCATCATCGTCATCATCGTCATCATCGTCGTCGTCATCTTCATCGTTATCATCATCACTATCACCATCATCATTATCATCATCATTGTCATTATCGTCATTATCGTCATCATCGTCATCATCGTCGTCGTCATCATCATCGTCATCATCATCACCATCACCATCATCATTATCATCATCATTGTCATTATCGTCATCATCATCATCGTCGTCGTCATCATCATCAACGCCATTATCGTCATAATCATCATCATCTTCATCATCATCTTCATCATCATCTTCATCATCATCATCATCATCGTCATAATCATCATTATCATCATCATCATCATCATCATTATTGTCATCATCATGGACGTCATCATCATCAGCTTCATCTTCATCATCATCATCTTCATCGTCGTCATCATTATCGTCATCATCATCATCATCGTCATCATCATCATCATCGTCATCATCATTGTCATCTACACCTGCCACCGCTGCCGCTGCCGCCGCAACCATCGTCACCACTACTGGGATCATGACGGCTCACTCTAACCTCAGCATCTCACCACTACCAGCAACATCACCACTGAGACAACCATCATCATCATCATCCTCATCACCGCTACTTCTACCCCCTTTCTGCCACCACCACCACCACCACCACCACCACCACCACTGCTGCCAGCCCCACCATCACCACCGCCCTCTCGATCACCACAACGAACACGACCACTGTTATCTTGATCAGTACCAGCATCTTTATCACCGGCCCCACCTTCCTCCTCCTCCTCCTCCTCCTCCAAATCATCATCATCATCATCACTACAAACACCACCACACACATCCCTATTTAAACCCCCATTTACGGTATCACTGCTACTACCACTGCCTCCTCTACTCCCACCACCACCTTTCCGTGCATCTCTACCATTGACACTAAAACTACAAGCAGCTTCACGGCAGACACCCCCTGCATTGCAAACATTATTAACATAACAGTGGGCAATCGCCAGCTGCTATCAGATTTCTCAGTAACCGACACCATCATCAGTACCAACCATGCCCATCACAACTGCTAGCATCGCCCTCCTAGCTCCTGTCTTCGCTTCCGTAGCATTTTCCCTACAATTACTATCTTTACTAATACTACTGCCACCGTCGCCACCGCCGCCGCCGCCGCCGCCGCTACCACTAACACCACCACCATCCCTACCATTCCTGTCATCACCACCCCCACCACCCCCAACATTACCACCATTGCTACCATCATTCCTACTCACCCTTGCCACTATCTCCACCCTTACCACCACCACACTTACCACCCCACCACTACCAATACCACCACCACCACCACCATCACTACCAACACAATGACGAGGACGACGACCACCTCCTCTATCACCACCAGCAACCCCCACGACAACGACCGCTACCACCACCGCCATCACCACCACCACCACCACCACCATCATCACCACCACCACCAGCAACACTATCAAAACACGGCTCCAGATTCAGTCCCACTGCGTGGCACCTTTGGCAAGTGTCATCTACTTTCGGACCGTGAGTGGATTTTGCAGACGGAAACTTAAAGAAGCCTGTGTGTGTATATATATTCCTTTATTTGTTTCAGTCATTTAACTGCGGTCATACTGGAGCACCGCCTTTAGTCGAGCAAATCGACCCCAGGACTTATTCTTTGTAAGCCTAGTACTTATTTTATCGGTATCTTTTACCGAACTGGTAAGTTAAGGGGGCGTAAATGCACCAGCATCGGTTGTCAAGCAATGATGGGGCAACAAACACAGACACACAAGCATATATAGATGCGAGGAGATTCTTTCAGTTTCCGTCTACGAAATCTACTCACAAGGCTTTGGTCGGCCCAAGGTTATAGTAGAAGACACTCGCCCAAGGTGCCACGCAGTGGGACTGAACCCAGAACCATGTGGTTCGTAAGCAAGCTACTTACTACACAGCCATTCCTACACCTGTGCAGCTTCCTTTTTCCCATTTTTTTCTCCCTTTTCTCTTCTCTTATTTTTTTTTTTTGACAAATTCACAGCGGTTACCGTGGAGGAAAATTCTCTCTTATGGTGAAAGGTATAAAACCACCATATCTACCCAGCGCCTATCAACATTTCAGCCCATTCAGCCCACTCACTGATGTTCTGTATATTATAATAAGTAAGAATACTAACAGCAGTAGACTAACCCGCTATACTTATAGGCTAACCACAATACTGAAACTGACCACATTGCTGAAACTCTAACTCCTTCACCAGTAGTCGCACATCTATTTGTGCACACAAAATATGTCTTTATTAATCTCCTTCCTTACACTTTTATTAAATCTTATTAGAGTTTAAACAAATCTCTTAAGCAAAACTAGCTTTGACAGGTCTGGCTATACTCAATCCATCAAATGTTATAGAAGGTATTTAAGAAATATCCCCTAAACCAAAATATTGTTGGAAACTAATATCCCTTATATTTCTCTATTAAGTGGTCATCTTTCTCGTGATGGTGCTGGTGGTGGAAGTGAGACATCTTACGGTTTACCGATGCCAGGATTTCCCTAGCTTAGGGCAATATGCCTTAAGGAATATAGAATTAAGCACCAAATTGACTAAAAACGCATTTGAATATAATTAGTCCATTTATCACAATTTCTCACGGAACTTCTGGCAACCTCTTGTGGAACCCTACAGTTCGGGGAAACCTGATTGGGAAATGGTGCCCTGCAGTGTCAGCTCGATCATGACTAATCTGCGGTGTACAACAATAGTAGCAGCGGCGGCGGTGGCGGCGCCAGTCCAGCGGCAACGGCAGTGACGTTAGATTTTTCACCGCTATTGCCGCAAACATCATCATCTGAAAGAGCTCTTTATGTGGTCATTCAAACTGCTAGATATAGCAGACCAAATCTTTTTTTTTTTTTTTTTTGAAATCATATCGTACTCTCTTGAAAGGGACGAAATGTAAAATCGAGATCGGACGCAATTTGAACTCAAGATCGTAAAGCCGGACGAAATGGCGCTAAGTAATTCGCCCGGCATTGCTAACGGTTTCGGTTATCTCACCGCCTAACAACAACTACAACAACAACAACAACAATAATAACAACAATAACAACAATAATAATAACAATAATAATTACAACAATAACAATAATAATAACAATAATAATGACAACAATAATAATAACAACAATAATAATAACAATAACAACAATAATAATAACAACAACAATAATAATAATAATAATGATAATAATAATAATAATAATCCTTCCTCCTATAAACGCAAGGCCCGAATTGTGTGTGTGTGTGTGTGTGTGTGTGCGTGTGCGTGTGCTTGTACTCGTCTGCCCGTGTGCGTGCGTGTCTAGAAGGAAAAAAAAACTAGTCGATTACCTCGACCCCAATGTTCCACTGGTGCTTATTTCATCAACCTCGAGAGGACGACAGCCAAAGCCGACGTCGGCGGCATTTGAACTCAGAACGTAAAAAGCCGGTAGAAATGCCGCAAAAAATTCTGTCCGGCGTGCTGACCTTTCTGCCAGCTCATCACCGCCTTAGCAATAACAACAATAACAACAATAACAACACCAAGAACAACAAGGCCATCTTCATCAACACAACGTCCATTAAGCACCATCATCGTCAGTATTGCAGTTATTCTCACCATCGCTACCACTATCACCACCATCGCCATCACTACCATTATTACCATCACCCCCACCCCCACCACCACCAACATCAATATTATTATTACCATCGCCACCATTAATATTAATATTACCACGGTTCAACAGACAGTATGGTGATAATAATAACGTCATTACAGACTCTAACCTCTGCTGCTGAGACGCTTTAACTATCTTCCAGGACACAATTAATAGACACACTTCATCTACCAACAATCTTACCTCCGTTCTTTCCTTCCAGCCATGCCCACTGTCTTTAGAAGGAGAGTGGCAGAAGAGACAGGAATCAGTGCATGCGCAGCGCACAACACTACCCTACACACACACACACACACACACAATATATACTCTATACACACACACACGACATATACTCTATGCACACACACACACACACACACACAAAACATATACTCTATGCACACACACACACACACAACATATACTCTATACACACACACACGACATATACTCTATACACACACACAACATATACTCTGTATACTCACATAGCACACACACACATACACATACACACAACACACATACGCACACACACACACACGAACGCACACACACACACACACACACACACACTCTCTACATATACTCTACACACATACACGCACACATACTCACACACATACTCTTTACATACATTCTGTATATGCACACACACACTCACACACACAGCACATACACAGGCGCACACACACACACACGCGCACACACGTTCTACATACACATACACACACACACTACATATACTCCATACACACACACTTTACATATACTCCATATACACACACCCTACATATATTCCATACGCACACACTCTATATATACTCCACACACACACATTTTACATATACTCCACACACACACGCACACTCTACATATACTCCATACACACACACTTTACATATACTCCATACACACACACACTCAACATATACTCTTTATACACTCACATACATACGCGATAGCGCTCAGTCATCGCTATCCTTTACAATCACATCAGGATCTTTCTGCTGCTTCCATATACTGCAGCCACGACCACCACCTTCAACACCGACCCACTACCACGATCACCACCCCCACTACCACTTCCACCACCACCACCACCAGCAACCGTACCAACAACGGCTAAAACTACTACTACTACTACTACTACTACTACCACCACAACCACCACCACCACCACCACCACCACCACCACCACCACCACCACCACCACTACTACTACTACTACTACTACTACTACTACTACTACGAATAAACCAGATCTTTATAATCAACGCGTTATTGTTACTTTTGCATTGTTAAGGATTTGTTGTAATCTGAGCTTTTCCTTTTCGTTTCCTTTTTTTCTTTTTTCTTGCTTACATATATTTGTTGTTGTTGATGATGATGATGATGATGATGATGATGATGATGTTGGTGTTTTGGAAGCAACACTGGTAGGTGAGGTGAAGAGATTGTGTGTATGTGTGTGTGTGTGTGTGTGTGTGTGTGTATGTGTGTGTGTCTGTGTCTGTGAGGGAGGAGAAGAGGACATGGGGGAGACAGAACGTTAACAGGGACAGTGGTGATGACAGCTGGTGACATTGATAATGGTAAGATGAAGGTTAGTTCTAATGATTTTAACATTGATGACAGCAGGCAACGTAGAGGAAGTTGAATAGCTTTAGGTCAAGCCTAAAGAAGACCAGTGGCATGTTGTTAGACGGTTGGAATATTAGGTCAGGTCCTTTGTCCCAGTTTTTCTATGGTACATCTCCTCTTCCTGCTACTACAGAGTCAATAATATGAGTATGGTTATCATACAAAAGTAATTTCATACTTTTTCTGTCCAATCTGCTTTTGTATGTATGTTAGCAGGTTTTCTGGTGATTGAATTGGAGCCATGTTAGATAGGCAGTCTGCGAGTAAGAGTTGCCGTCGTTCCTGTGGCTTTATTTATCGCTGAAGTACCTAAGGCGACCACTTGGCACAATCGTTTAACACGGCGGGGTGGGTGGGGAATGCTTAGCAGCATTTACGTTCTGAGTTCAAATAATTAATAATAAAAATAATTAATAATAATAATAATGATAATAATAATAATAATAATAATAATGATAATAACAACAACAACAACAATAATAATAATAATAATGATAATAATAATGATAATAATAATGATAATAATAATGATAATAACAATAAAAATAATGATAATAATAATGATAATGATGATGATGATAATAATAATTCCCTGATGCAGTACCAGGCAGTGGTTCTTATGGCATCTGATCTTAATTGATTTGAAGTGTTATCATGTACATTGTTTTGTCTTGGTATAAAAGATGTACTACAGCAAATATTTTGCTCATTACCACATATTTGCTTGCCAGTTGTGTGACCATAACCACTTGACCATGTCCCTTAGTGGCTGACGATATGTGCATCTCTGACCACGAGCACAAGTAGTGGGGGAGCATCATAGCCATGTGTTGAAAGGAATTCTTAGAGGTTTGGATAATTCACCTTTGGAAACATGGGTGGTTCGTTCAACATCCTTATTCAGGGACCTTTTGAGCGAGATGGGCTACTCGACTAGAAGAAAATTCTAACTGGGCCCCATCTGCAAGGTCATGCGCTGTTCATCTTGATATGAGATCACCATGTCGCGCACATATGGTTGTGATGCATGTGCCTGGTGTACCCTTATCAAACAAGTAGTCATGATGGGTATATTGGGCTTCGTATATTTTACCCCAGTGTCACTTTGATGGCATGCACTGCTCTCTCACTCAATAATAATAATAATAATAATAATAATAATAATAATAATATTAATAAATTTAATAATCCAATTTACATCGACTATCTTTGGCAGCTTGGCTGACAGGGGCAAGTTGGTAGGTCAAAAAATAAAAAAATAAATAGATCAATAATTACAAAAAAAACAAAGAAACATCCTTTGCATGCAAGCAAGGCTGTCAAAAACGTATATAAAAAGTAAATCTCTTTAATTCTGTACAGTTCGACTTTGCCTTTCATCTGGGTCTTTTTTCATTCGGCTACACCTGTGAAAATTTTAAAGTTCACTGAAAATTTTAAAATTTGGTGCATTGATGTAATTTTCTTCGCTGGATCTCATTTTTCCCATAAAAAAATTTTCTATGAAGTTACAGAGGTTAAAATTTTGGTAAGTCAGAAAACAGGATTTGGAAGCTGCCGTTTTGTGCGTGACGGTACGTGTTGTCAACTATAAACATATGAAATACTAGTGGAATTCTGCGCTATGGACGCTATATATCCTCTCATATAACATTTTTATTTTTTGGAATTTTCCGAAAATTTTGTGAATTTGTATTGTACATACGGGATTATGTAAAAAAAAAAGATGCGTGATTTAAGGCATATTTAGTTATTATTTTTACGACTACCTCACACCTCATGTGTTTTATGCGTTTTAAGCATTTATTAAGCAAACTATGTTAATATGGAGACTGGAACCTATATGGTTATCGATTAGCTAAAATCATCCAAAATTTGCAATCTTTAAAAGCTATTTACTCTTTATTTGTTGATTTATGGCGAAAATGAATTTCATGTAAATAATGAGCTTACAAAACTACACCAGTTCACCAAAAATGAAATCAATTGGAACAAAAATTGAAGAAATTGAAAAGTGGCAGTTAAACAGAAAAAAAGATCCTTTCATCTTTTAGGGGTCGATAGAATAAGAACGTGTTCAGTATAAGAGACAAAGGGAAGAATCGCCACCTGCACTGGACTGGCACTCTAATTATGAACCCTATCTCCGAAGGGATAAACGGCAAAGTTGACCTCGATAAGGTTTGAATTCAGAACGAAGAGAGATGTGACTGATAGCTACGAGACGTTTTGATAGAGCCGTCTGCCCCCGCCTATTTGGCATCGCTCATTCGACGCTGACTTATGCGACATTAAAAGTTTTGTCCTCGGAACCGTTTTGGCAACGTGACAATGTTTTTATTCCAGGTGAAAACTAACTTGTAAGCACAGCTACTACACTTTCTGTTTGAATTTATGTATATGATACCGACTGAAGTATCGAGGAACCTCGCTGTCTTTCTCTCGCTCTCTCCCTTTCTTTCTCTCGTTCTTTCTCTCTCTCTTTCCCTCTCTCTGTTTCTTTTTCTTTCTATCCGTATTTGCATATTTGTATGCGTGCGTGCTTGCGTGTGTTTCTTTCTAAATTAAAAATAATATTGCAGCAAAGAAAAAAAAAACATCGCATAAACAATCTTAATGCATAATCGGCCGTGCCAAATCGCCAGCGTCCAAGCAGCTTCGCCAAATAGTCTCAATTCGAGGTGAGCAGTACAAGTCATTCTTTCCACTTCTAAATACTCAGCAAATTTGTTGCTTTAACAACATAAATACATTGAATAGAATAACAATGTGCAACAAAATCTTAATGTGTTTGGTCTCTGGCTAGTTAAGGTTATTTCCTATTTGGTTCTATCTAGAAATCAAAGAAAATGACTACAATTCTCTTCAAGCTTTGCTTTTGTGACCTGGATATCAACGTATAGAAATTGACCTATTTTCCATTATATTTCAGACAAATTCAGCGCTGAGTTGCCGAAGCAGAAATATCGTTATAGCAAATATTCTGTTCAATATCACAGATTTGCTTGTCACTTATTTGACCATAACCACTTGAACATGTCCCTTGGTGGCTGACGATATGTGCATCTCTGATCATGAGCAGGAGCAACGCGGGAGCATCATGGCCATGTGTTGAGAGGGATTCTTTAGGGTTTGAATAAATGTAACAAAAGCAAAGTTTGAAAAAAATATTAAACTTTTTTCATATCTTCTAAGGACAAACGAATAGGAAATAACAGTTTCTACTCACAAAAGTCGTGTTGCACAGTGTAATAACATTAACATCGTACAAAGTGGTTTAAAATATATTTGCTTATGAATTACACGGTTCCGGGTTCATTCCCACTGCGTGGCACCTAGGGCAAATGTTTTCTACTATAGCCTCTGGCCAACAAAAGCCTTGTGAGTGGATTTGGTAGACAGAAACTGAAAGAATCCCGTCGTATATATATATATATATGTATATATATATATATATATATATTATATATATATATATATATATATATATATATATTATATATATATATATATATATATATATAATATATATATATATGAATATATATATATATATATATATATATGAATATATGTATATATATATATATATATATATATATATATATATATATATATATATAGAGAGAGAGAGAGAGAGAGAGAGAAATTTGTGTGTGTGTGTGTGTGTGTGTATATATATATATGAATATATATGAATATATATATATATACATATGTATGTGTGTGTATATGTTTGTGTGTCTGTATTTGTCCCCTCCCACAATCGCTTGACAACCAATGCTGGTGTGTATACGTCCCCGTAACTTAGCGGTTCGGCAAAAGCGACCGATAGAATAAGTACTAGGCTTACAAAGAATAAGTCCTGGGGCCAATTTGCTTATGAACCACATGGTTCCGGTTTCAGTGCTACTGCGTGGCACCTTGGGCAAGTGTCTTCTACTATAGCCTCGAGCTAAAGGCGGTGCTCCAGCATGGCCACAGTCAAATGACTGAAACAAGTAAAAGAGTAACCTAAAATAAACCCCCAAAATAACAACACACCACACGGTAAAAATGTTACCAAAGCATTAAACAACTAAACTAGGCAAAGCAGTAAGGACGTTCAGTATGAGTAAGTTGATTTGTATGAAGAATAAAAGTTTCGAACACTTCTCTTCTTTCTTGGTGGAAGATGGAGAGGGAATCAGAATATCTCTCAAAGTGCGTTATCTAGGTCAGACGATTGGGAATGAGGAAGAGAATAAAGGAAAAAAGAATGATGTGGAGGGGACTGGTATGAGTTAAAATGTTGGGATGCTGTGTCTGTTGTGTGGGAAGCTGTGCGATAGAAGACGGAGTGAAATGTGTTGGTGAGGTGGCAAATTTTGTGCAAAGATCCGGAGAAAGAAAGTGTGTGTATGTGTGGGGTGGGGTGGGTTGGTGCAAGTGGAGTAGTCAAGTGGTGGGGTGGGAGTAAGTAAGAATGCAAGGCATACTTTGCAGATGGATAAAGTGACAGATGCATGCACGCGCAAACACACACACACACACACACACGAAGAAGTTTGGAGGTTGGGAGAAAAGCGAAGAATATGAGCAGCAAAAGAATAGAGATTAGAATGTGATGTATACAGATGTCAATAACTGAAATGCTTATAATTATTATATTTGTTTATGTACCTATTTATCATCAACAGACACCACTCTTTCTTTATATCTCTCGTCACAGACTACAATTCATATCTATGCTATCATATTTAATATCCATTCCATTATAGAGGCGGCGAGCTGGCAGAAACATTAGCACGCCGGGCGAAATGCTTAGCGGTATTTCGTCTGCCGCTACGTTCTGAGTTCAAATTCCGCCGAGGTCGACTTAGCCTTTCATCCTTTCGGGGTCGATGAATTAAGTACCAGTTACGCACTGGGGTCGATATAATCGACTTAATCCGTTTGTCTGTCCTTGTTTGGCCCTTCTGTGTTTAGCCCCTTGTGGGTAGTAAAGAAATAGGTTTTTCGTGTGCCGTTACGTTCTGAGTTCAAATTCCGCCGAGGTCGAATTTGCCTTTCATCCTTTCGGGGTCGATGAATTAAGTACCAGTTACGCACTGGAGTCGATATAATCGACTTAATCCGTTTGGCTGTTCTTGTTTGTCCTCTCTGTGTTTAACCCCTTGTGAGTAGTAAAGAAATAGGTATTTCGTCTGCCGCTACGTTCTGAGTTCAAATTCCACCGTGGTCGACTTTGCCTTTCATCCATTTGGAGTCGATAAATAAAGTCCCTGTATCGCACTGGGGTCGATGAAATCGACTTAATCCCTTTGTCTGTCCTTGTTTGTCCCGTCTATGTTTATCCCCTTGTGGGCAATAAAGAAATAAGAAACGTTAGCACGCTGAGCGAAATGCTTAGCGGTATTTCGTTTGTCTTTACTGTCTGAGTTCAAATTACGCCGATGTCGACCTTGCCTTTCATCCTTTCGGGGTCGATTAAAGAAGTACCAGTTACGCACTGGAGTCGATATAATCGACTTAATCCGTTTGTCTGTCCTTGTTTGTCCCCTCTCTGTTTAGCCCCTTGTGGGTTGTAAAGAAATAGGTATTTCGTCTGTCTTTACTTTCTGAGTTCAAATTCCACCGATATCGACTTTACTTCTCATCGTTTCGGGGTCGATAAATTAAGTACCAGTTGCGTACTGGAGTCGATGTAATCGACTGCCCCCCTCCCTCCCAAAAAATTCGGGCCTTGTCCCTAGTGTAGAAAAGAATATTTAGTTGTACAAATTACATTTATCTTTCACTTGTTCAAGTCATTTGGACTGCGGCTACGCTCAGTCGAGCAAATCGACTCTTGTCCTAATTTATAAAGTGTAATACTTATTCTGTCGGTTCGCATTATCGAACTGCTATATTACAAGGACGTAAATAAACCATTACCGGTTGCCAAGCGTTTGCATGTGTGCGGGCGTTAACACAAAAATACACACAAACACATATTTACGATGGGCTTCCAAATAGTTTCCATCTGCCAAATTCACTCACAAGACACAGGTCGGCAAATGGCTTCACTTGAATACGCTTGTCCAACGAGCCATACAGTGGGACTGAACTCGTGGTTGCAAAGCGAGCCTCTTAGCCACACAGCTATGCCTGCCTTCTGACAACATACGGGGAAAAACAAAAAAAACGAATTTCTATTTCAATGTTGACATTTCGAATAATGTTAGTTGAAATATTTATTCTAATTATGTAACCGAATAATTTTTATGGTTTATCCAGCAGAGGAAGGAGAATTCCCATGACCTTTATGGAGAGGTCTTCGAGACACAGGAGGGGCGATAAGAAGCCACGACTGAGGCTTTATTGTATAGTACATTAAGATATTGAATTACCATTATATGAGTGTGGTCTCATTCTCAATACTTGCACAAAATAATCTCCGTTGAAAATATCCAATAATAACAGGCACTCCGTCGGTTACGACGGCATGTGTTCCAGTCGATCCAATCAACAGAACAGCTTGCTCGTGAAACTAAACATGCAAGTGGCTGAGCGCTCCACAGACATGCGTACCCTTAACGTAGTTCCCAGGGAGATTCAGAGTGACACAGATTGTAACAAGGCTGGCGCTTTCAAATACTGTTACAACTCATTTTTGCCAGCTGAGTAGACTGAAGGGACGTGAAATAAAGTGTCTTACTGACGGACACAGCGCACCACCGGGACGCGAACTCTCGATCTTAAGGTGGTGAGCCGAATTTCCTAACCTCACCCAAAGCAGGATTAACTCTCTCATCCAAAAGTGAAAAGTGTTGCTCATCCGACGTATTCCTGTTTGGTATTAGTCATTGCATTGTGTCTATGATGTGTCATTAGCTCCAGGGGTTAAGTTGATCATATTAGTTACGTCACATATTTTTAAGAGTGTAATTATTTTGTAAATACCCGTTTTTCGAACTGCTAACAGGACATATATAACAGGCGTAAACATAGACATAATTACTCTCACAAATACACATACTCACACACACACACACACAAACACACACACACACACACACACACACACACACACACACACACACACACACACACACACACACACACACACACACTCTCTCTCTCTCTCTCTCTCTCTCTCTCTATATATATATATGATCCTGAATGCACATTATATTTATGATGATGCATTGAGTGTGTTCTGTTGTATTTAGTTGGGGAGAGTCATTTTCTTTTTGTGTCTTATACACTCACCGGTTGGTAAAATTTCCACTTATTCCTTATTTTATTTTCCTAAAATTTTCAATAGCCTTGACTATTGAAAAGGTTGCCAGACGAAACGAAATAAAAATGAGGATTAAGTGGAAATTTTACCGGTGAGTGTGTTAAATTATAAAGCACAAAAGATAATGACTCTACCCAGAAAGAACAGAATATGCGCCAACACACGAACTCACATAAAGAATCTTGCAAGCCAAATCCAAAAACGAAATAGCATTGAATATATTTATTCCTTTTTAAGGTGGTAAGGTTATATTTGAAAAAAAAAATGTTCGGGGCACATACCTATAAGTGAAGAAACTACTGAGATTCCCCATCGTTGGTTCGTGCATTTCTTGTTTATTGAAACCATTGACTATTATATTTGTTTATTTATCAAACAGTTAGGGAAAGACTTGTGTTAGTAGTTATTTCAAACAGCTCTATCTCCCACGTAGGCTTACCGTTGGTTCCTAAGACATCGACACTTCACCATCATTTCCTTCTCTCTTAATTAATAATCCATATGAACGAAGGCAGGTTAGAAGAATGAATAAAGATCTTATGCACTAATGTCGGAGGCCAAGTCTAGTTGTAAAGAGCCCGTCAAAAGTTCCTGGAAGCCAGCTTGTGGTTGTTCAATCGTGAAACATTAATTCTATCACCTACCTGTCAGTAACTGTATCACACCTTACTAAATGCTTAGCGGCGAGCTAGCAGAATCGTTAGCACGTTGGGCGAAATGCTTAGCGGTATTTCGGCTGCCGTTACGTTGTGAGTTCAAATTCCGCCGAGGTCGACTTTGCCTTTCATCCTTTCGGGGTCGATAAATTAAGTACCAGTTAAGCACTGGGGTCGATATAATCGACTTAATACCTATGTCTGTCCATGTTTGTCCCCTCTATGTTTAGCTCCTTGTGGGTAATAAAGAAATAGGTATTTCGTCTGCCGTTACGTTGTGAGTTCAAATTCCGCCGAGGTCGACTTTGCCTTTCGTACTTTTGGGGTCGATTAAATAAATACCAGTTACGCACTGGAGTCGATATAATCGACTCAATCCGTTTGTGTGTCCTCGTTTGTCCTCTCTGTGTTTAGCCCCTTGTGGGCAGTAAAGAAATAGGTATTTCGTCTGCCGTTACGTTGTGAGTTCAAATTCCGCCGAGGTCGACTTTGCCTTTCGTCCTTTCGAGGTCGATAAATTAAGTACCAGTTGCGTACTGTAGTCGATCTACTCAACTGGCCTCCTCCCACAAAATTTCGGGCCTTGTGCCTATAGTAGAAAAGAAGCGTTATTGATATTTCGAATTTTTGTGTCCTGCATTCCGCCGAGGTCGACTTTAATCCGCTCGGAGTTGATGAAGTAAGTACCAGTTGCGCACTGGGATTGATGTAATTAACTATCCAGCCCCACCACCACAAATACTCTGGCCTTGTGCCTATTACAGAAAGGATTTATTGTTGTTTTGTCCTAGCTTAACCCTCGTCAGACTACCTATGATGAAAGATAGACCAGTCTTGAACAGCAACAACTTTCTCTCGGACAACATAGGACTAGAACAGTGTGGCGGTGATGCTGTTATTGTTGTTGATATTTAGTGATGTGTTGGAAGCACTCCGTCGGTTACGACGATGAGGGTTCCGGTTGATCCGAATCAACGGAACAGCCTGCTCGTGAAATTAACGTGTAAGTAAGTGGCTGAGCACTCCACAGACACGTGTACCCTTAACGTAGTTCTCGGGGATATTCAGCGTGACACAGAGAGTGACAAGGCCGGTCCTTTGAAATACAGGTACAACAGAAACAGGAAGTAAGAGTGAGAGAAAGTTGTGGTGAAAGAGTACAGCAGGGATCACCACCATCCCCTGCCGGAGCCTCGTGGAGCTTTAGGTGTTTTCGCTCAATAAACACTCACAACGCCCGGTCAGGGAATCGAAACCGCGATCCTATGACCGCTAGTCCGCTGCCCTAACCACTGGGCCATTGCGCCTCCAGTGATGTGTTACCACACCAAAAAAAACACACACATATACACATATGTGACGGACTTTTTTCAGTTTCTGTCAACATAATCTATTTGCGAAGCTTTGGTTGGCCCCAGGCTATAGCAGAAGAACACACTTGTTCAAGGTGTTACGCAGGGAAACTGAACCTTGAACCAAGTGGTTGGGAAGCAAGCTTCTTACCACACAGCCACACCTGTGCAATACATGATGCGGTTTATACTATGAATATCGTTGTTAGTTCGTTTTGCTGTTTAGCCCCATATCTACCTCCATCGAGCAGATCTACAATGAAAAGAATACCCCCCGTCCTGTTTTCAAAAATACTGCATCAGGAAGTACATTAGACAGTATAGTTATCCCTACTTAAACGTTGATGTTCTATTAGGACAAACTATACTGCAGTAGTTACCACGAGAGAAACTCTCATACTGAATTTCAGTGCAAAAGACACTCTTGCTTATATCGCTAGTGGGGAAATAAACCTCCAACATTTCCAGCGCCGAGACTACGAGATTACATGATCAAGCCCATTAGATCACGTAATTTCGACCTTCCTTGGTCTTGTCAATGACGTACACTCGACTGCTAGAGAGAGTGAGAGAGAGAGAGAGAGAGAGAGAGAGGGGGGGAGGGAGGGAGAGAGAGAGAGAGAGAGAGAGAGAGAGCAGCAATTCATCTCGCCGCCAGCGTTATCTGGAATAACAGAACAGACGTTGGTGTAGCGATTGGTCAGTGAAGTTGTTAAAAAAAATTTTTTATTACCGACAAAGGTAGTCTTATTACCGAAAGTATGACCTCTTTACCTACACAGCAGGATGTGATATGATGCATTTTGCTGCTTTTTCAGCAAGGTCACGTATTCACCTTCAGTTTTCTGGTTGTGGTAGTATTCATGTGGCTTTTCGCGGTCGTTGTTCCCTCTGTTTTTAGTGCTCATGTTTCTAGTACAGCTTCTGCCACTGATGTTGTTAAAGTCATTGTTATTATTCTACTGCTACAGCTGTTTTCCTAGTGTCAGTTTAGCTATTATTTGTTATTTTTGTTGTTGTTGTCATCATCATCATCATCATCATCATCATCATCATAATCATCATCATCATCATCATCATCATCATAATCATCATCATCATTATCATCATCATCATCATCATCATCATAATCATCATCATCATCATCATCATCATCATATCATCATCATCATCATCATCATCATAATCATCATCATCATCATCATCATCATCATAATCATCATCATCATCATCATCATCATCATAATCATCATCATCATCATCATCATCATAATCATCATAATCATCATCATCATCATCATTCATCATCATCATCATCATCATCATCATCAACATCATTATTATTATTATTATTATTATTATTATTATAAATATCATTATTATCGTTATTGTTGTTGTTGTTGTTATTTTTGAAGTTGCTGTCAATGCTTCTGCTTCTGCTGCTGCTGCTACTGCTATTGCCGCTGTTGCTGCTGTTGCTGCCGTGTTTCTGGCTGTTATAAGTTTGGCATTTGTTGACAATGTTTATTCACGGTTGACTGAATCCAGACATCTGTTTTTTCCGCCAAATAGATGATGGGAGAAGAAAAGAAATAAAATAGAAGCAAAACATTACAAGACAAACTAAAACTACAAAAAAAAAAAAACACAATTATAGTCTGTTCGTCTAATTAAATCTTCAGAGTTTTTCTCCTTTCAATAATTCTTCGTAATCTGTGTTTTTTTTTCTTTCTTCTTTTTTTTTCCATCTTGTTTACATTTCATTGTTTTGTATTTCAAAATCCCGTTTCCATCTTGAAAGACTTGCGTTTTCATATAACTCACTCACTCACCCACTCACTCACTCATTCAATCACTCACTCAGTTTCTATCTCTCTCCTCACTCACTTATTCATTCATTCATTCATTCGTTCATTCACACATCATTCACTCACTCACTGACTCACTAACCCACTTACTCACTCACTCATTCACTCACTCATTCACTCTTTATCTCTTCCTCCCTAATTCACTCATTCATTCACCACACGCTTACAGACTCACCCTCTCTCATTCATTCATTTACTCACTCACATGCATTCATTCAACACTCGCTCGCTCGCTCACTCACTCATTCACTCACTCGCTCGCTCACTCACTCCCTTATTCACTCACTCCCTTATTCTCTCACTCACTCACTCACTCAGTTTCTATCTCCCTCCCTCACTCACTTACCCACTCATTCATTCATTTACACACTCAATCACTCAGTCTCTATCCTCCATCACTCACTCATTCACTCACACAGTCACTTATTCACTCCTTCCCTCACTCCATCCATCTATCCATCCATCCCTTCCTCCCACCCGCCATCCATCCCTCAGTCTCTTCGCCCCTCATTCATTCACTCTCACATTCATTCATGCATTCACCACACGCTTAACGCAGTCTCTCCATCTCTCATTCATTCATTCATTCATCTACTCACTTGTTCCTGAACACTCACTTGTTCATGAACACTCACTCACTCACTCACTCACTCACTCACTCACTCAATCAATCAATGAAACACTCACTCACACAGTCTCTCTCTTTCTGTCATGCATTCACTCATTCATCCATTCATTTACTACTCGCTCATTCACTCACTCACTCACTCACTTACACATTCATTCACTCAATGAAACACAGTTTCTCTCTTTCAGTCACTCATTCACCCATTCATCCATTCATTCACTACTCGCTCATTCACTCACTCACTCTCTCACTCATTCACTCACTTACCCATTCCCTCACTCAATGAAACACTTACTCACACAGTCTCTCACTTTCTGTCACTCATTCACTCATTCATCCATTCATTCACTACTCGCTCATTCACTCACTCACTAAATGAAACACTCACTCACACAGTCTCTCTCTTTTTGTCACTCATTCATCCATTCATTCACTATTCACTCATTCACTCACTCACTCACTCAATGAAACACTCACTCACACAGTCTCTCTCTTTCTGTCACTCATTCACTCATTCATCTATTCATTCACAACTCGCTCACTCACTCACTCACTCAATGAAACATTCACTCACACAGTCTCACTCATTCATCCATTCATTCATTACTCGCTCACTCACTCACTCACTCACTCACTCACTCACTCACTCACTCACTCACTCATTCACTCACTCAATGAAACACTCACTCACACAGTCTCTCTCTTTCTGTCACGCATTCACTCATTCATCCATTCATTCATTACTCGCTCACTCACTCACTCACTCACTCACTCAATGAAAGACTCACTCACACAGTCTCTCTCTTTCTGTCACTCATTCACTCACTCACTCACTCACTTTCCTTATGTTTTCCTGCTTTCGCTTTCCCCACAGACACCAACGCATATACTTTATTCTCCCCAAACTCTCCCTACAATTTTTTTCTCGCTCCACTTCACAATCTCCATCTTGTCTCTTCGTATCAGCTATCTATTCACCAACGGATACGTGTCTGTTAGCGTGTATTTTCGCGCTTGCCTGTACGTATATACATACATGCACACATAAATTCATACATCCATGCCTACATGCATACATGTATGTATATATATTATATATATATATATATATATATATATATATATATATATATATATATATATATACATACATCTATATAGATACATGTCAATATGTATGTATATCTCCCTCTCTCTCTCTCCCGTTATGTATATATATATATGTATATATGCATGTATATATCTATATGCATATATGTACATATGTATATATATATATATTATATATATATATATATATATATATATATATATGTATGTATGTATGTATGTATGTATGTATGTGTGTGTGTGTGTGTGTGTGTGTACGTGTGTGTGTGTGTATGCAGAGCTGTACACGTATATGTGTATGCATGATTACGTCTTCACGAACGTGCAAATGTGAATGTGTGGTAGTGTATATCTGTTTATTCGTGTGTGTGTGTGTTTATGCGTCTCTATGACTATGTATGTAAAAAAATTCATTTACATTTGTGTGAATATATAAATGTATATGCATGCACGTACACACATTCACACATACACACATACACTTATAAGTCCATACACGTATCCACACAAACACAGCTATTTGTATAATCGAGACTTATCTGTATAATTACCGTATCTCAATGTATATGTATTCATATATGTACTTGTAAAAGTATATGTCTGTTTATGTATGTATGTATGTATGTATGTATGCATGCATGTATGTATGTATGTATGTATGTATCTGTCTGTCTGTCTATCTATATCTATATATTTTTATCTATATCTTTATATCTATATATCTATATTTTTATCTATCTATCTATCTATCTATCTATCTATCTATCTATCTGTCTGTCTGTCTGTCTGTCTGTATGTATGTCTCTCTCTCTCTCTCTTTCTCTCTCTCTCTCTATCTATCTATCTATCCATCTATCTATCTATCTATCTATCTATCTATCTATCTATCTATCTATCTATCTATCTATCTATCTATCCATCTATCTATCTGTCTGTCTGTCAGTCTGTCTATCTGTCGATTCCTCTCTCACCCTCTCTCTCCCCTTCTTTATCTGTGTCCCAATCTTTACCCCTCATTCCCTTCTCTGTCTCTCTCTGTCTCTCTCTCGCTCTCTCTGTCTCTCTGTCTCTCTCTTTCAGGTTGAAGCCATAAAACCCACTACTCATGAGTTTCCGCAAATGAAAACGCTACGTTAGCTACAGGCTATGGCAAGAAAAATAAAACATTAAAAAAATAGGAAATGAATTATATACAACAATAAGGAAAGAAACACACACATACATTTGGTTAAACAAATTTTTGCGTTACAAAGGCATAAAATATGAACTGATTCATCGAATCAAAAGGAAAATGCACAAAAACCTTATTCCTGAATCTGAACGAATGTATGATTGTGTATGTGTGTGTGTGTTTGTGTTATTGTGTGTATATTTGTGTCTGTATACATCCATGCCTCTATCAATCCATACATACAGACATTTGTTTAGCATAGGCGCTCAGAACAGTGGGAGTTAAGATAATGACGTGTACATTTATTTTCAACAGTAGCAAGTGAATGGTACTCCCTATTTTGCCTCACTGATCGAAACTCTTCTCATAGACTTAGTGTGTAAAAACACATCAGCTTCCAAGTTCTGTTGCACAGGAACGTGCTAAAAAAAACAACAAAAAACTCAAGAACATACTATAAAATTGTGTCCACACCATGATGTTGAGCATTGCTGCTTAGTGCACCTATACTGAATTAATTTCAGCTCGCCAAGCTTCACTACACACATCAGTAAATGCTTTATTTTATTGTTATCTACATAAGAAGGTAAACACTGAAATGGCATGTCTCACGGAGAAGACGGAATCATACCGAAACGTCGGCTCTAGAAGTCCGCTGACATTGCTTAAAGCTTGCTGTGTTTTACACACGAAGTCTATTGGGAGAAATTTGTTCTCTGAGTCAAAATCACGCGGATATATTGTTCGCGTACTGATATATAGGAACATTTTAAAAATGTATATATATCATGTTATATATGTATACTAGCAGTATCGCCCGGCGTTGCTCGGGTTTGTAAGGGAAATAACTATACAAGCATTTTTAGAAATGTAAAGTATAATAGCCATCTCAATATGGCTTACCACAAAGGGGGTTTTACTGTAGCTTTTTACGTTCAGAGATTTAATAATACATTTTTAGAGAGTTACTTCCCTTATATAAACCGAGCGAAAATGCATTAAAAATGTGAAAAATTGATGGTAATTTTTTTTTAAATCGTAGACTCATCGTAGACGAGCGCTAATACCCAGAAGGGCTCGATATGAATCACGACTATAAGATACCCGCTTTTGGTTACACTGCACCGCAAAATGTGGGAGTAGTTAGGAATCTAAATTGTAGGAGACAGACACACAACTTCACTTTTATATATAAAGATATGCATGATTTAAGGACTGTGTCGAGTCTTCATTAAAGGCCTGTGAAATGCGGGCGGCTAACTGGGATAGCGATGCTTGTCATCGCCACGGATGGAGGAAACAGGCAAAGAAGGGAGTCGATACCTTTGAAAGAACACGTGTTCTTCTTGAATAATTTAAGCGCGTTGCTCGAAAACATATTGCTAGTCTAATGAATAGGGGAAAGCTTGGTCTGCAATGTTTGCTCTCGTGTATATTGTCAAGAGCAGGGCCCGTTATTCACCAATGGAGTCGCAAGTGTTAAGTATAAGGTGGTCTTGAACGCACAATGTTCCTAAAAATCAGTAAGGGCTTTTCCTCGATCATGAGTGGACGGCCATCATGTAATATATATAATATATATATATATATATATATATATTATATATATATATATATATATATATATATTATATTAAATTTAATATATTATATTAAATCTCTAATTTAATATAATATATATATTATATTAAATTAGGGATAAAACCACTATTAGGCAAATCATACAATGAAAAACTTAAGCCAATACATAAGATTAATTAATTTATATTATTTTAAATATATCAAAATTATTAAAAAAAGATAATGAGTATAACACTATGATCGTTTCATGGCTGTCCAATTTGTAATAATTCGAGTTACAGTCAATCTTCAGGTGATTGAAATATCAGACTCTCTCTCTCTCTCTCTCTCTCCTCTCTCTCTCTATATATATATATATATATATATATATATATATATATATATATACACTCGTATGTATGTATGTATATATGTATCTATGTATATGCCAGTTATATTGATGTTTGTCTCCGTCTCAGGATGGCAGCAAATATGCAGATAACCATTTATTCTGCATTTACTTCTTGAACCACGTTTTGAGATATCTGATGAAATAGCATTTAAAAAATCGAATTAATATGTGTCGCAGTCTTTCTATTTCGAGTCTGATTAATTTTCAGCTGGTGAAATTTTATATATCATGACTTACTCAGGTAAGCATATTATTCGGTAGTTTATTGCATTCATAGTGTACTTCTGAGCTGAGTTCTTTCCTTAAGAATATATCAGCTGCTATTCAGTGAGATTTATATTTCAGCGTTATACGTTATATGCAGTTTTCGTAATTTGGATTCAAATACTCTTTACTCTTTACTCTTTTACTTGTTTCAGTCATATGACTGCGGCCATCCTGGAGAACCGCCTTTAGTCGAACAAATCGACCCCGGGACTTATTCTTTGTAAGCCCAGTACTTATTCTATCGGTCTCTTTTGCCGAACCGCTAAGTGACGGGGACGTAAACACACCAGCATCGGTTGTCAAGCAATGCTAGGGGGACAAACACAGATACACAAACACATACACACATATATATATACATATATACGACAGGCTTCTTTCAGTTTCCGTCTACCAAATCCACTCACAAGGCATTGGTCGGCCCGGGGCTGTAGCAGAAGACACTTGCTCAAATGCCACGCAGTGGGAATGAACCCAGAACCATGTAGTTGGTTAGCAAGCTACTTACCACACAGCCACTCCTGATTTCCATCCTTATAGTTGTCTTTTGAAGCTTTACACTCACACGAGCAATTTACTGAGAAAAACTTGGCATTCCAATTTCTGTTGTTGCATCTATCATCTTTTCTTTAAAGCAATATACACGGAAGTAGAATCTGTTAGATAGCTTGTTCTTTTTCTAATCCCTTGAAGGAAGCATAGACATAGATGAACATGTAGTCCTGGGAGTACAAGTTTCTTCTCCTGTTGGATATGAAACCATGATGCTGTGTTTGGTATAATGTGTAACATATTATGTAACAGTATTCCTGATTCTAGTATTGTTTAGATACAAATTGGTGGACGATAAATAATTGTAAAGGTAGTGTTTTGAGGTCGATATAAATAACTGTTTCCTCACCCTCAAGACATTTCCGGAATTATGTAGGTGTAACGAAATTGCTCTTTCATGCAAGTAGATGCAATTTCAGAGAGGTTCGGCTGTAGTTTCTAGCAAGTCTAATGACCATGTAAAAACACTCTTGTCTACTTGCGATTATTGTCTTTGTCGTTGTTTAATCTCTGAGTCACCCTTACTCGACTACACCTTATAATGTAACAGCCTCCCTGTCGTGAAATTGACTTTCCATTTAGAGTAAACTTAATTTACATTATCTACTGTCGTGGCTAAAAGTTTGGAAGATTTAATATAAAGATTCTAATTTTCAGAACTATGTTCCAAACTTTTGGCCAAGATTACTAACTCTGATGAGTGACAAGCTGGCAGAAACGTTAAAGTGTACGGAAATATGCCCGAGATTATTTATTCTAAGTCGAGAGGTAAAATCCTGCCGGTGTCAACTTCGCCTTTCATCCTACTCGGGTCCGTAAAACAAAGTACCAGTCATGAAATGAGGTTGATGGTACTGACGGATGCCTACCCTTAACACTGCTGGTCTTGTGCCTAAAATAGAAACTATTACCTAATAGTAGGATATGCTTCGAGAGAAATTTGGCCGTTGCTTCCCGCTGCTTAGAAGAGTTCTCTCTCTTGCTCCTTCCCTCAAATCTTTGGTTTACTTTCACCTTTACCTCTTCTTCTAAGTAAACACGTATCAACACACACACACATACATTTACACACACATACAAGCATGCATATGCAAAGGCATAAGACCAATTCACAGATAGACGTAGAGCAGATCTTCAAGAGAGAAAGTCACTGAATAACTGAAAAGGTTGCAAACAGCGACAAAAGAACTTTGATTAATAAGCAACCGGTTGATTGTTTTTAACCAGCAGGAATGTTTTTAAACCTATTTCTTTACTACCCACAAGGGGTTAAACACAGAGGGGTCGAACAAGGACAGACAAACGAATTAAGTCGATTATATCGACCCCAGTACGTAACTGGTACTTAATTTATCGACCCCGAAAGGATGAAAGGCAAAGTCGACCTCGGCGGAATTTGAACTCAGAACGTAATGGCAGACGAAATACCGCTAAGCATTTCGTCCGGCGTGCTAACCATTCTGCCAGCTCGCCTTAAGCCAACGATCGATTGGTTAGCTGATTAGGTGTTTAACCAATTGACTAACAGTACAGCAGTGAAATTGAACCTGTGTGTGTGTGTTACTATTATTGATGCATTGTGCTACCAAAGTCACAACAAAGTTATTTCAGCGCACGAATTTTCAAAATCACTTCAAGAATTTTGCAAACCAAATACAATATGTATGTATGTATGTATGTATGTATGTATGTATGTATGTATGTATGTATGTATGTATGTATGTATGTATGTAATTAAGTAGATCTGTGTCTATATGTATATATATATGTTTGCATAAATATATGTATATATATATATATACATAATAATATCAGGGTAATAAAGATTTTAGAAATTTTTACTACCAGTGGTCTAGAGTATCGAAAAATTAGTCAGTAGACTATATAATTCCTATAAAATACAGTGTACATTGAAACTCATTAAGAGGCATCCATCATAGAACTCCCTTACGCTAGAAGGAACAGCTAAAGTTCAAACCACTAATTAGGGATAAAATCTCGAAGGGAATGAAAAATAAAAACATTTACCATCTATTTCCTGGACCATGGTTACAAACTTTTTTTTAGCAAATATTTGCTAAACAAAATTCTGAAACCATGGTCCAGGAAATAGATGGTAAATGTTTTTATTTTTCATTCCCTTCGAGAGTTTATCCCTAATTAGTGGTTTGAACTTTAGCTGTTCCTTCTAGCGTAAGGGAGTCCTACGATGGATACCGCTTAATGTGCTTAAATGTACACTGTATTTTATATGTATATATATATACACACATATATACATATGTATATATATACATATATATATATGTATATATATATATATATATATATATATATATATATATATATATATATATATATATTATATATTCATGTATATGTAGCAATCCAATTAATAAAGCATCATAAAATATAATTATTAATAAAAAGCCAACAAATTTCAGGAGTCAGAATTCATTTCTTCAATAGATTTCTCAACATGGGAATACTTCATAAAATTATCCGTAAATATAAATACAAATGTAGATACAGCAGAAAATATAAAACATAAATATACTCGGATGATATCGTATGAAATTGTATGTCCATGTTTGGAATCAATGAACAAACTATTATACATGCACGGTTAATATTGTATTAATCCAAGTTATCAAATGGAAGAAAGTATGGTTTTAAATGATTTAAAGAGGTATCCATAGGTAAATTCAATGAAAATTCAACTTCTTACGGCCGTTTCAAGAACATGTGGTATGAAACGGTGAACCATTTCAATCCATCTGAGTTATCCACATTTCTTTCTTCTGAAGAAAGAAATTGAACTTTCACTGGTTTTGTCTATGGATTCCTCTTAAATTCATTTTGAACCAACCTTTCATCCATTTGATTGTATTGATTAATGCCATATTGACCATGCATGTATAATTATTTTCTCATTGATTCCAAACTCGGACATACAATTTCGTACGATGTCATACAAGTACATTTATGTCTTATATTTTATACAGTATCTACATATTTATATTTACGTATATTTTTATGAAGTATTTCAATGTTGAGAAATCTACAGACAAAATGTATTCAGACTCCTGAAATTTGTTCTCTTTTCATTAATCTTAATATATTATATATGTATATGTATGTATGTAGATTACATTATATTATATTTTATTTATATATATATATATGGCTGTGTGGTAAGTAGCTTGCTAACCAACCACATGGTTCCGGGTTCAGTCCCACTGCGTGGCATCTTGGGCAAGTGTCTTCTGCTATAGCCCCGGGCCGACCAATGCCTTGTGAGTGGATTTGGTAGTCGGAAACTGAAAGAAGCCTGTCGTATATATATATGTATATATAAATATATATATGTATGTGTGTGTGTGTTTGTGTGTCTGTGTTTGTCCCCCTAGCATTGCTTGACAACCGATGCTGGTGTGTTTACGTTCCCGTCACTTAGCGGTTCGGCAAAAGAGACCGACTAGAATAAGTACTAGGCTTACAAAGAATAAGTCCCGGGGTCGATTTGCTCGACTAAAGGCAGTGCTCCAGCATGGCTGCAGTCAAATGACTGAAACAAGTAAAAGAGTAAAAGAGTAATATATATATATATTCTATAATTATGTGTATAATTATAATTAAGGTACTGCGAAATTTGCTTCACCACATACCGAAATTTAGAAATAGCAGTCAAACTACTATTCGACTACCATAAGATATCTCACAGACAGCAATACTCTACAACTCACGCAGCTGAAGAAAAAAAACCATACATACATACATGCACACAAGTAGATATATATTTAGAACTGCTACTGGTGTTGATTATCACTATTATTATTGTTGTTGCTGTTCCTCATGTTGTTATGGTTCTTGCTGCTATAAGTTTTGGCATTTGTTGACAATATTTAATCTTGGTTGACTGAATTCAGACATCTGTTTTTTTCCCTCCAAATGCAAGGAAATATTAAAGATGCAATAAAAAATAAAAAGAAATCTACATAATTATAGCTTGTCTAATCAAATAATGTAATTTTCTCCCTTCTTGTTCATTCACCGTTTTCTTTTTCGTTCTTCTCTCTCACTCTTCTCTCTCTCTCTCTCTCTCTCTCCCCTTCTCTGAATGTTGTCAAGAAGTCTTTATATGATAACTCCATCTGCTAGAGATACCAGTCTGATTTCCCTCAAATATACACATGTATATACTTATGTACTTATTCATATTTATATACATATACGGGTGAGAGTGCGTGTGCGTGTATATATATATATATATATAATATATATTATATATATATATATATATATGCACATAAATGTATTGCATGTACACGCATTATCAAAGCCTCTATGTATAGATGCATGTGGACATATGTATATCTTTCTTTTACTTGGTTCAGTCATTTGAATGCGGCCATGCTGGAGCACCGCCTTTAGTCGAACAAATCGACCCCGGGACTTATTCTTTGTAAGCCTAGTACTTATTCTATAGGTTTCTTTTGCCGAATCGCTAAGTTACAGGGACGTAAACACACCAGCATCGGTTGTCAATAAATGTTAGGGGGACAAACACAGACACAAACACACACACATACATATATACATATATACGACGGGCTTTGTTCAGTTTCCGCCAGCCAAATCCACTCACAAGGCATTGGTCGGCCCGAGGCTATAGCAGAAGACACTTGCCCAAGATGCCACGCAGTGGGACTGAACCCAGAACCATGTGGTTGGTAAGCAAGCTACTTACCACACAGCCTCTCCTGCCCCTATATATACATGTATTATATGTATATATAAGATATATATTATATATGTGTGTATGTATATATATATGTATATATAAATGTATCTACACATATATATATATGTATATATCAGTTGTATATATATACGTACATTATACATGTATATATATAATATATAATATAATATATATTATATATATATATATACATATATGTATTATACATATCCATCATATAAATGATTGTTACTGCTTATGTATTTGTGCCGACATTCGGGTAAATTGCCTGTATATCTGCCTAAATTGTTTTGTTTATGTTGTGTATGCGCATGTATGGGGGTATATACATTTAGACACACACTCATATTTATGGGTCGCATAAATATGCGTGTTTGTCTATTATTCTTGTTAATGTCTGGATATGTCAAATAACTTTTGTTTTGATTTAGAACTGGGAGTGTCTTCTTTACACACTCGCACGCCCTTCCCGCCAACACACTCAAGCGCATACACATAGACGCGCACACACGCATACATGCATACTTATGATGGCGGCAAATTTATTTCCAGGAATGCCATCGTAACAATGAATAGCACACGGATTGGCTTTTCATTTCTACGAGGAACATAACACTCATTTACACAATGTGGGCAAAAGATTGTACGTCTCTCGCTTACCATCTACGCTGATATTTCATTCCATCATTTCCACCATGAATTTCTTCCTTAAGTGTGTTTTCGACTATTGCCAATCGTAATATGCAACACATATTCAAAAGATGTTAATAAGCGTAGGAGTGGCTGTGCTTACGAACCACATGTTTCCGGGTTCAGTCCCATTGCGTGGCACCTTGGGGAAGTGTGTGTGTATGTATGTGAGTATATGTTTGTGTGTCTGTGTTTGTCTCCCCAACATCGCTTGACAACCGATGCTGGTGTGTTTATATATTATATATGCTTACGAACCACATATTTCCGGGTTCAGTCCCACTGCGTGGCACCTTGGGGAAGTGTCTTCTACTATAGCCTCGGGCCGACCAAAGCTTTGTAAGTGGATTTGGTAGACGGAAACTGAAAGAAGCCCGTCGTATGTATGTTTTATTTCTATTCCTGAGCGCCATACTAATACAATTGTTTGTTTGTACTCCACCTGCCTTCGTCTTTTGTTTATTTTCGTAAACCTTCCCGTTATATATATATATATATATATATATATTATATATGTGTGTGTGTGTGTGTGTGTGTGTGTGTGTGTGTGTGTGTGTGCGTGTGTGTGTGTGTATATATGTGTGTATATATGTGTGTATATATGTGTGTATATGTTTGTGTGTCTGTGTTTGTCCCCCCCAACATCGCTTGACAACCGATGCTGGTGTGTTTATATATTATATATGCTTACGAACCAAATGTTTCCGGGTTCAGTCCCACTGCGTGGCACCTTGGGGAAGTGTCTGCTACTATAGCCTCGGGCCGACCAAAGCCTTGTAAGTGGATTTGGTAGACGGAAACTGAAAGCCCGTCGTATGTATGTTTTATTTCTATTCCTGAGCGCCATACTAATACAATTGTTTGTTTGTACTCCACCTGCCTTCGTCTTTTGTTTATTTTCGTAAACCTTCCCGTTATATATTATATATATATATATAATATATATATATATATAATATATATATATATATATTATATATATATATATATACATATATGTATATATACATATCCATACATATAAATAGATTTGTTACTGCTTATGTATTTGTGCCGACATTCGGGTAAATTTGCCTGTATATCTGCCTAAATTGGTTTTGTTATGTTGTGTATGCGCATGTATGGGGGTATATACATTTAGACACACACTCATATTTATGGGTCGCATAAATATGCGTGTTTGTCTATTATTCTTGTTAATGTCTGGATATGTCAAATAACTTTTGTTTTGATTTAGAACTGGGAGTGTCTTCTTTACACACTCGCACGCCCTTCCCGCCAACACACTCAAGCGCATACACATAGACGCGCACACACGCATACATGCATACTTATGATGGCGGCAAATTTATTTCCAGGAATGCCATCGTAACAATGAATAGCACGGATTGGCTTTTCATTTCTACGAGGAACATAACACTCATTTACACAATGTGGGCAAAAGATTGTACGTCTCTCGCTTACCATCTACGCTGATATTTCATTCCATCATTTCCACCATGAATTTCTTCCTTAAGTGTGTTTTCGACTATTGCCAATCGTAATATGCAACACATATTCAAAAGATGTTATAAGCGTAGGAGTGGCTGTGCTTACGAACCACATGTTTCCGGGTTCAGTCCCATTGCGTGGCACCTTGGGGAAGTGTGTGTGTATGTATGTGAGTATATGTTGTGTGTCTGTGTTGTCTCCCCAACATCGCTTGACAACCGATGCTGGTGTGTTTATATATTATATATGCTTACGAACCACATATTTCCGGGTTCAGTTCCACTGCGTGGCACCTTGGGGAAGTGTCTTCTACTATAGCCTCGGGCCGACCAAAGCCTTGTAAGTGGATTTGGTAGACGGAAACTGAAAGAAGCCCGTCGTATGTATGTTTTATTTCTATTCCTGAGCGCCATACTAATACAATTGTTTGTTTGTACTCCACCTGCCTTCGTCTTTTGTTTATTTTCGTAACCTTCCCGTTATATATATATATATATATATATATATGTGGTGTGTGTGTGTGTGTGTGTGGTGTGTGTGTGTGTGTGTGTGCGTGTGTGTGTGTGTATATATGTGTGTATATATGTGTGTATATGTGTGTATATGTTTGTGTGTCTGTGTTTGTCCCCCCCAACATCGCTTGACAACCGATGCTGGTGTGTTTATATATTATATATATATATATGCTTACGAACCAATGTTTCCGGGTTCAGTCCCACTGCGTGGCACCTTGGGGAAGTGTCTGCTACTATAGCCTCGGGCCGACCAAAGCCTTGTAAGTGGATTTGGTAGACGGAAACTGAAAGCCCGTCGTATGTATGTTTTATTTCTATTCCTGAGCGCCATACTAATACAATTGTTTGTTTGTACTCCACCTGCCTTCGTCTTTTGTTTATTTTCGTAAACCTTCCCGTTATATATTATATATATATATATATGTGTGTGTGTGTGTTGTGTGTGTGTGTGTGTGTGTGTGTGTGTGTGTGTATGTGTGTATATGTTTGTGTGTTTGTGTTTGTCCTCCCCAACATCACTTGACAACCGATGCTGGTGCGTTTACGTCCCTGTAACTTGGCGGCCTCTTTTACCGAACCGCTAAGTTACAGGTTATCAGTGATGATTCGTTTCAAAACAAGTTCGATTTCATTGCGTCTGAGATGCATATCGCAAATCGTGATTCGTTGTGTTAAGTGAATCCCTTTCCATTTATGTGGAACCCAAATATTGAGCTTCTTAACGAGTTCAAATTCCGCCCAGGTCGACTTTGCCATTCATCCTTTCGAGGTTGATAAAATAAGTGCTGGTGTCGATCTAATGGACTGGCCCCCTCCTCCAAAATCTCGGACCTTGTGCCTAGAATAGGAAAGAATTAATTTCTGATGAAACACCGGGGACGATGTAATGGACTGGTTCCTTCTCCCAAAGTTTCAGGCATTGTGCCAAAGTTTCTAACCCTTATTAATTTTAATACGTAAGCACAAACAGATTAGTAAACATTTGGAAGGTACCAGCAGTCAGTCAACAGACCCAACCAGATATAGCAACAATATCTTTCAACATGTCCCAGTCTTCTGTTAGACAGTCTCCTCATTTTCAGATAACATCCTACAAAGCGAGAGTCCTGTCACTCTATCAATACAACACATAGAGGTTATTGACTTATCGCATGCGGAAGGGATTTTTGATTAAATATGTTATCTTGGCGTTCCAAATAGAAAAACCATTACAAACTGATAGCAACAAACTCCTGACTGCCATAGAATTTTACTTAACATTTTAGCTTGTCTCCATATGGTACGAATTCATCAAAATCATCCATTACTCCAATTCAGCGACTTGAATGATAAAATATCTTCTATACTTTATCTGATGCAAATCACTGCCTGCGAATGTTATTTGTTCTTTCTACTTTGCTTCGGAAATCATTACTTTCTGAGTCATACCAATTCTACATTGTGGGAATTATTAAAGTTTCTCTCTTGAACTATACATATATATAATCAAAATAAGCAACAAGAATATCCAGAGGTAATGCAGTACGATCGTTTCGTGCGACTCCTTTTATTTGAACAATGCAAACATTACATCAATTTAAAATATAGAGCAATCTTCAGCTGCATAAAAATATAGAATTTAGTTAAATTCGAAGGACTCATTTGTATAATATTCTTTTTATCCAAATCACCAAGAGAACGTGTAGACAGACAAAGAACATGTTTTATCAACAGCACCACAGTTGTAATTGTATATTTTTTTTGCTGCTGAACATATCTCTACATTTTAAATTCATGTAATTTTTGCATTGTTCAATTAAATGGAGACGCATGAAACGATCGTACTGCATTACCTCTGTATATCCTTGTTGCTTATTTTGATTATAATCACCCCATTTTGAATTATATGGATAATACCATACTAAATTCTGATGCCTTTAACTTAAGTACCATATTCATCTGAATCTAAATTTTACTGAACTTATATATATATATATATATATATATATATAAATTTAAGGAAAATTTATATAGGTTCAACAATTTATATAAGCGTATATTCTCCCTTGTATCGATATATATATCCGTTTTTAAGTATACAAATGAATCAGTCCTTAAAATATTAAAACATTTTTTAATATCTATAAATACATAAATGTTTTATTCACCTTTTCGTCAGGGCATGTTTGTTCTTAAATAATTTTTATAATGCCGTTCTACAACGCCCTGTAATACGACTGTGAATCTAATTGTCTTTCTATATATCTTCATACATCTATACTTTCATACATCTATACTTTTATAACGTAATCCCATTCATCTATTTATGTATGTATATTAAAAGTTTTATATATTTATTCATTCATATTTTGATGTGTATGTGGAGAGTCATTTTCTTCTTGTGCCTTATCATTTAACACACTCATCGGTAAAATTATATGGCACAAAAAGAAAATGACTCTCCCCAGAAACAACAGAATCTGTTTCAACACACGAACTCACATAAAGAATCTTGCAAACCAAATCCCTAAACGAAATATGTATTCATAGATTTTGAATATGTTTTAATATTTTAATGACTGATATATTTGCATATTTAAAAATTGATATACATTGATTACTTTTTATTCTCTGTCTCTTTTACTTGTTTCAGTCATTTGACTACGGCCATGCTGGAGCATCGCCTTTAGTCTAGCAAATCAGCCCCGTGACTTATTCTTTGTAAGCCCAGTACTTATTCGATCGGTCTCTTTTGCCGAACCGCTAAATGACGGGGACATAAACACACCAGCATCGGTCGTCAAGCGATGCTAGGGGGACAAACACAGACACACAAACACACACAAATATATATATATATATATATAATATATATATATATATATATATACATACATATATACGACGGGCTTTGTTGAGTTTCCATCTACCAAATTGTTGAACCTATTTGAATTCTCCTTAACATATTTAATATCTTATGACTCGGGCATTTATTTGAGCACTTCAGGCTACTGCAGTTACGATAGAGAAATTTTACTATACATGTATATATATATATATATATATACACCGCTTAATAATCTTAATGGAGGCAATACAAGCAGAAACTAGAGGAACATAATTAATAACCACACTCAAAATAAAATATATACACTCTTTGAGTAGCTGGTATGTAATTGTATAATTGTATTTCTGTGTTTGTATTTTTCTGTACTGTGTTAATGCATCCTGATGATGAAGGGGAGTGTCAGTTTTCAAAAATATGAAATATATCATATTACTTGGCACGTCTCTGAAACGGCCCGTAGATGGAATTTTTAAATTTCTGTAATATTTTCGTTGTATTTTAGTACGTCCTTTTAATGTTTTATCATACCAAATTTTTATTACACCATTTTATTATAAATTTTAAATCTAAAATTTACTGTCTTATATATCGATATTTATCTAATTATATGTATTTTTATATTGATATATTTGGAATTTTTACATCCGCTTTATAAATGTAGACGAATATATGAATATATATTTGATTTTGAGTGTGGTTGTTAATCATGTTCCTCTAGTTTCTGTTTGTATTGCATCCATTAAGATTATTAGGCGGAACATAGCTCACTTAGATCACTACAACTCCACACAGTATTTTACTTGTGAGTATTGTTAGCAATCTCAAAATAAAGTAGTGTATTTCATATATATATATATATATATATATATATATATATATATATATATATATATGTGTGTGTGTGTGTGTGTGTGTGTATAAAATATAAATTAGAGATAAAACCACTATTATGCAACTGAAACAGTGATAGACATAGACCAATACATAAATAACAAATATATATATATATATATATATATATGTTAAAACATATAACTTATAACTAGATATCAAAAAGTATAAAATTAATGATCAATATATAATATAATAAGTAAAAACACTGCGTACGTTTCATGGCTCCAATTAAATTCGAATTACAATTAAGTTTGAATTCAATTGAAATAGATTCGATATAAAATTATAGTCAATCTTCAGGTTAATGATAATAGTTAAATAAATAAGCAAATAGAGTTAAACAATATTTATTTAGGAAATAAATAAAATAATAATTTTTCTTATAGAAAAAACTCCATTAACTAAATTAGAAACTCAAAACATTAGGATTATCTCCTACAACACATTTATTATGTTAAATATTTAATTTTAAGGTAAAAAATAGATAGAAATATGTATTTATCTTTGAAGATATAATCTGGCTCTAAAAAACATGGAGTATAACTGAGTTAAAAATATTCGAGAGTTTATTATGTTTTTTTAAAGCCAAATTATATCTTCAAAGATAAATACATATTTCTATCTATTTTTTTTTACCTTAAAAATTAAATATTGGGTCTACTCAATTTTTTATCACATTGGCTTGATAGTTGTGGGTCAATAAGCTCTGATCTAAAGCAGCCAAGATAAAGCCTTCGCTCTCTTCCTTTAGCCCCGAGCTCTGTAGCGACTGAAGAGTATGATTCTGGTCTACATCAGTTTGCTAGCAGGAGCACATATTTGCCATACAGAGGATTTTGTTTCCAAATATCAGCCAATTGTTCAGACGCACTTTGCTTTGCTATTGATTTCAACTTCTTTGCATCTATAGTTGCCGCACTTCCATCATACTGTTCAACATGGATTTTGTGCATAAACTCACTTGAAAAGGTTTTGCTCTCCTTCATAACAGAATGAAGCTTCTGACGTCTCTAATGGTTTTCAACGAGCTTTAGCAACAAGTCGTTAGATATTTTGCCAGTCCAATTGTGGTCCAATTATTATTATTATTATTATTATTATTATTATTATTGAGTGAGAGAGCAGTTCATGCCATCAAAATGACACTGGGGTAAAATATACGAAGCCCAATATACCCATCATGACTACCCGTCTGATAAAGGTACACCAGGCACATGCATCACAACCATATGTGCGCGACATGGTGATCTCATATCAAGATAAACAGCACATGACCTTGCAGGTGGGGCCCAGTTAGAATTTTCTTCAGGTTGAGTAGCCCATCCCGCTCAAACGGTCCCTGAATAAGGGTTGTTTAAGGATGTTGAAAGAACCACCCATGTTTCCAGAGGTGAACTATTCAAACCCCAAAGAATCCCTCTCAACACATGGCTATGATGCTCCCCCACTACTTCTGCTCGTGATCAGAGATGCACATATCGTCAGCCACTAAGGGACATGCTCAACTGGTTAAGGTCAAACAACTGACAAGCAAATCTGTGGTATTGAGCAGAATATTTGCTGTATCCCATCTTTTATACCAAGACAAAACAATGTACATGATAACACTTCCAATCAGTTAAGATCAGAAGCCTATTATTATTATTATTTATTATTATTATTATTATTATTATTATTATTATTATTGTTATTGTTATTGTTATTGTTATTGTTATTATTATTATTATTATTATTATTATTATTATTATTATTATTCAGTAGTTTTATTTTTATAGTGTGCTTTCACTTCACTACCGAGCGCAGCTCTGTGTGCCTTGGGTATGTGCTGTGATTTGTTGTGATGCTCTGATGGTTATTGTATGGAAAGTGTTCTGCGTAGGATGTGTGCAGTGCCTAGTAGTGCAATTTTCTGTATGTTATATGTGTTTGTAAGTCCTGGTGTTTTTGTTATGTATTTGTCTGAATATTTTTTTTATCATGCCTAATGCACCTACTATGATAGGAATTGTTTCTGTTTTTAGATTCCACATTCTGGTTTATTATTATTATTATTATTATTATTATTATTATTATTATTATTATTATTATTATTATTATTATTGATGTATATTATCATAATTATTAATAGAATTAATTATTAGATTATTATTATATGTGCCATAGTTCATTTCGTATATATTCTTCGTTTAGTTACCTACTTATATTTCTTAATGGAATTTCTAGTTACCAATATGTGTCTGTGATAAGCGACGCCTTGAATAATCTACCTCGAATGAACACACATGTATAACTAGATAATACACAATCGATAGATAGTTAGACAGACAGACAGACAGGCAGATCGATAGATAAATAGATACATACATGTATACATACATACATAGATACATACATACATACAGAATTACTTCCACGCCAACATAGATACACATACGCACGCACACACACACACGCGCACACACGCACATTAATGTATATATTTATATATATATGATATTACATGTATATGCATATATAATATTGCATATATATATATATATGCATGATACATACATATATATATATATATATATATATATACACATATATATATATGTGTGTGTGTATGTGTGTATATATATATGTGTATACATACATACATATGCACACATATACATATATGTATATATACATATACTCTTTTACTCTTTTACTTGTTTCAGTCATTTGACTGCGGCCATGCTGGAGCACCGCCTTTAGTCGAGCAAATCGACCCCGGGACTTATTCTTTGTAAGCCCAGTACTTATTCTATCGGTCTCTTTTGTCGAACCGCTAAGTGACGGGGACGTAAACACACCAGCATCGGGACAAACACAGACACACAAACACACACATACATATATATACATATATGCGACAGGCTTTTTTCAGTTTCCGTCTACCAAATCCACTCACAAGGCATTGGTCGCCCCGGTGCTATAGCAGAAGACACTTGACCAAGATGCCACGCAGTGGGACTGAAGTCGGAACCATGTGGTTGGTTAGCAAGCTACTTACCACACAGCCACTCCTGCGCCTATATATAATATATAATATATAATATACATAATATATATATATATGTATATATATATATATATATATGTATATATATATATGTATGTATATATATATATATACGTATATATATATATATATATATATATATATATATATGTATATATGCATATGTATATATATATATATATGTATGTATGTATGTGTGTATGTATGTATGTATTATGTATGTATGTAGTATGTGTGTATGTATGTATGTATGTATGTATGTATGTATGTATGGATGTGTGTATGTATGTCTGTCTATGCACGCACATAATGCGCACATATATACTTAGAAGAGAAAATTTGTTAGATAAACAAGTACGTCATGAAATATCAAATCTGAGCAATAGCCTGCGGTGATCATGAAACTAATGCATAACTCCGAATTTCTTAGAGTCAAGCGAAGCTATTACAGTTAAATTTTCGTCTGGATCTTATTTCTTGCAGCTAGGTGAACGTAAGTAGTTAGAATATCGTGTTCTGCCCAGAGACACAAGAAAACTATGAACATACATCTCATAAGGTTTTATCGGATGTTAGATTTAAATAGCTTGGTTATGTGTGCTGCATGAATGTAAGAACAGATTGACAAAGATTTATTCACTCGTGCAGTAAAATCAATGATTAGCAAATGTGGGTCCATCTCCATTTTTGTACGGCCTCCTAGAAATAGCAATGTAATCTTCCTCAAATATCTGTCTTTTGACTTTAAAACAGTTAAGGAAGTTTAGAGGCTGTAATCCCAGGGAGACTATATTTAATTAGGTAGGCAGAATGGTCAGCATGAACAGGTCTGGAAGAGTAGAGACATCAGACTCGCTACCAAATGCAGATTGGTGAATGCATTTGTCTTTCCAATAGAAACATATGGATGCGAGACCTGGACACTAAAGAAAGCTGACCAGAAGAGAATTAATGCATTCGAGCTTTGGTGTTGGGGAAGACTTTTGCGGATTCCATGGACAGTGGGGCTCGCCAATGGAGAAGTTCTTAAGCAGATAAGGCCGAAAATGTCACTAGAAGCTGGGATCACCAAGCGTAGATTGGCATATTTCGGTCATATTATGCGGAGAGAATCCCTGGAGAAGGACATCATGCTCGGAATGGTCAGTAGCAAGAGAGGAAGAGGTCGACCGACCAAGAACTTGCTGGCTTGACACCATCAGGAGTGATACCGGAATGGACATGGCCAGTCTGAAGGAAGCGGCCCTGGATAGAGCTGACTGGAGGACACTGATCCAACGAGTGACCGAGAGTCGACTTCGACTGAGCGGATAGAGAGAGAGGCAGAATGATCATGGCTGGAGTAGCTCTGATCATCTTTATTTACAAGTATGGCTGACCTAGGTTGAACCCAAAACGTCAGAACAGTATCATAGCAGCTTTGTTGTCTCTTTGTACACCCTCCACCACTACTGTAACGATTTTTCTTTTTATCCTGAACTAGTAAGCTGTATACCACGTCGCGTCAAATCTATCTTCTTTATACACACCTCGTTGCTAACAACTATCGCGTTCCCGCCTGCTCACCCTAGCACTAAAACTTCAGAGGTATTCTGATTTAAGCATCCAATATAAGGAGTCTATGTCTTCTCGTGAAGGAGCTTCCTTGATGTTTATTCATTCTCTTCTCATGTCTCTTGTATATTGTTGCTTGGTTGCAGTTAATTTTTTGTTTACTGTTCTTCTCTCTGTTATTCTTTTCTGATGTCGGAGTTTTTCAATGACAGCTTTTAGCTCCTGGTTGAGGGTAATCAGTTTGCAAATGAGTGTCCTCTTTTTACTGTCTCCATACATCATTTCTATCTTCTTCTTTACTTTCTGTTGGTGAGACGTATAATGATTTGCTTGTTTGCATGCAATAAGCATCATTTCATCACTGATGGTCTTCCGTAAATCAGTTATCTTTTTCTCTGTCTTCAAAACCCATGATGGTACTTGCTTTGTTATTTCAGTTTTACTCTTTTACTTGTTTCAGTCATTTGACTGTGGCCATGCAGGAGCAATGCCTTTAGTCGAGCAAATCGACCCCAGGACTTATACTTTGTAAGCCTAGTACTTTTTCTATCGGCCACTATTGCCGAACTGCTAAGTTACGGTGACGTAAACACACCAGCAACAGTTGTCAAACGATGCCTGGGGACAAACACAGACACACAAAAATATACACACACACATATATACATATATATATACGACGGGCTTCTTTCAATTTCCGTCTACCAAATCCATTCACAAGGCTTTGCTCGGCCCGAGGCTATAGTAGAAGACACTTGCCCAAGTTGCCATGCTGTGAGACTGAACCCGGAACCATGTGGTTCGCAAGCAAGCTACTTACCCCACAGCCACTCCTACACCTATACTTACCACACAGCCACTTCTATCAGTCATGCACTGTTATAAAATAGT
>NC_042999.1:40762510-40782510 GCF_006345805.1 Octopus sinensis | reverse complement strand
GGTTGCGAAACGAACTTCTTAACCATCCGATATGAAGGCGCCTTCATTTATCTATACTGTGCCTACTGCGATAAAAATGCTAACTGTAAAATATGTAAGTATCTTCATTAGTTTGATTTGGAAACGTTTACTAGATCCCCTCTATCTCAATATATTATCCAAACTTTCAATCAACTGATCTTATTGTAGTTATCTCCCCTGCTTTTTTCTTTTGTAGATTTTAAGCAACCCCCACTCAGAGCGTTGTTTTGTCATCTGATTACCTAAATCATTTCAGACTGTCAAACATATTTAATTTACAATATTTTTTATGTGGGCCTCGCCAGATAAATACTTTTCACGATTTTTTTATCGCTACACGTTAAATTGTTTCTGCTTTTAAATTCACCATGTATGAACGCAGACATGACTGTATCGTTAAGAAGTTTGATCCACATGACTGCATCGTTAAGCAGTTTGATAAGTGTTCCGGTTTCAATCCTACTGCTAAGAGAAATTTGGGTGGAAATTGTTTAAAAACTTATGAGAGGGACAAATCCTGTTTCAGACGGTAGACATTAATTCAACGCCCCAGTTTAACACTGAAAAGGCCATCTTCGATGCAATACAAGATATGTGTTAAACACAAATTTTCTTATAAAAATATAACTCAAAGATGCTTTCCGCATGCAAATATTTTTAAAGTATGTGTAAAAATATTTTATACAGATTTCATTATAAAACTAACTGAGAAATAATTAGACTCAATGTCTAATTCTTTTGATATTTCAGTAAATGCGGGAGACAAATTCAGATATGTTTCTGCTTTATTGTGATTTATCAGTAAAGTATACCTTTCCTTTTGTAGCCACTTGGAGGATAGGAGAATTCTTTCATAGATGCACAAGAAAAATAGAATTATTAAAAACAATTCAACGATGTAATTCCACTAAAAAATACTGAAATTATTGTTAGCAGATTTAATGCAGGATTAAACACATTCCTTATTATTTCTCGTTAACCATTTAATGCTACCAAAATTATTGCTATATTCTGAGAAATTCTATCGTTTCTAAGACAACACATGTATATTTTCTTGTATATTTACTCAATGATACTTTTATCACTGTTTTTGCAATCACACAGATGTCTATATTAAGTTGTCAAGATTATCAGTAGAAGGAAAGCCGTATGGAGATTTTTCTTGTACTTGTCGAAATCATTAAAATGACATTAATTATTGATTAAGAATATTTTCCTCACCACCATATAATTAGTTAAAGTTATCATTTAATGCTGCCTGCATTAAATTTGTTATTATTAAAATGGTTATCAAATATATACACGTATTCTTAAACAATTAGTTAATTAATCCCTGTTTGATTGATGATTTTAATATGGGATTGAACACTGCATGCAAACGAAAACGACTACCATGTAAATCAAGGGTTACAAATTTCTCCTCAAATTTTCTCCTTTTTCTCACAAATAGAATAGAATCTGTTTTCCATACAATATGCATATTTTGTAACTACATTTTCTCTCAAAGCTGAACGCTATTTCCGTAAAAAAATGTGAGCGAAAATAAACTTGATTTTAATAAACGAAGATATCAACAAATTAACTTAAAACTAGACAAAAAAATAACGAACACTTCAGCAAGTTAGATGTAAATGTAAATAACGAAAACCAAAGAAAGTCACAGAAAACCTAGACAATGCAGGCCAACAGAAAAGCGTACCAGAACACTGCAAAGAAATATATAAGGAAAAATGTATGTGGAAAGTATTAAGAAAATTCTAAAAATAGTTTAAAAAATAAAATTAATAGATCTTATTGACTAAGATGGTGCCTTCCAATAAAAAAAACTTAACGATGAACCAAAAAAAAAAAAAGAAAAACTCCAAAAGACAAAAAAGCAAGCTTAGCCATCGCGGATTAAATTAAAACAACTACAAAGATGAATATCACTAGGATAAAGTCAATAACATATGTAGTTACATCAGTAGTTTAAAAAAGGAATTGGTACTATTCACATGTATTTATGTAAGAATATCAAAGCGCAAGCGAAGAAATGGAAAACAAACATTGAGTTCTTGGGAGAAGAAAGAAAATGGAAAAAATATATCTCAATCTTTAATGATATCAACAAGGGAAAGATATACGCACACAAAAGAGTGATAAATACTACAGAGAGATAAGTGTAACTGAAATAAACGAATACCTGTAATAAAGTAAGTGGTCTATATCGTAAAATATTCGTAGTTATGAAGAAAGCTAGAGCCGGCTCGTTGAACAAAACACAGTACAACTGCACCGTAAGACAATTTCATTAAGAACTTGGTAAAATTAAACTAAATGCAGCACCAACAACATGAAAAGTAGTATCATAGGAAGATCTTTGGAAAGAGAAGGAATCCATACGGACGCGCTTGTTCTCAACAACGAAAGTAACATCAGCACAATTCTTGGAAGCCATAACAACTCGACGAACTATCTAATGGCTACACAAAACGAACAAGAGGAATACACAAACAAATAAAATCTCAAATTTGCGGTGGAAATATATATAACAATGGCTCATCTACTTAAAGGTGGATGCTATGCTAGAACACAGAATGCTACGCTATTTTCCATGAGAGACCCTCTCACATGGGCTTGTGGTGCATATAACTACTTGTGTGTGTATCGCTGCCGGGACTACCGGACCTCCTGATTTCGGCCTCCTCTGGCCTTGCCGATGGTAGCCTCCCGAAGCTAGAGATAGCAGCGATTCCTTCGTCAGCGATATACATTAAAATCTCAGTGCTTAATCAGGCGCTGGTATCGCAAACAATTAATTGCGACAGAAGCAGTATAAATAGCAAAAGAAAATGTTTGTTCCCCACTTAAAAGCGGAAGCTGTGTAAGACCACAGAATACTGCGTTATTTATCAAGAGAGAACCTCTCATTTGAACTTGTGGTGCATATAAGCACTTGCGTTTATACGGCAAGCAGGAGATAATAGTTTGCTATCTCCTACTGGAACTACCAGATCACTGCTTTCCCTCACCTGACAGGCCTACACGTAGAAAAATCTACCTTAATCTACATGACTAAAGTATCTACAGACTTACTACAGATCCATAACCGACTGTCTACAGCTAAATGTAAACTTAACTTCAACAGAAACATAAATCAGGAATCCCAAATTATTGTGTTTCAGACCAGTTTGATCTCTTGATATTGTAGCACATACAAAGAATAAATCATAAAAGTTTATTCCTATTATCTTGATTATCGCAGTGAGCTGGGTGTTTTTGCCTTGTGTACGTATTATATATGCAAAACATAGTATATTGTAATGTACTAATTAAACTGTATTATGTACTTTATTGTATTTTCCTGTGCACGTGACACCCTCCCCCCTAGTCTGTGGTGGAAATATTTTCTTGAATGAAACCGGTTCGTGGTTCAAAAGAGGTGTGAGACCGCTGACATAGAAAATATAAATATATCTGTAAACGTTTCACTTTTAGAGGAACAAGAAGTATAGCGACTAAATGGGAAAGAATTTTGCAATTGCAAATGAAAGACGGAATTTAAAGAAAGAAAAAAAGAGAGCTTAGAAGCCAAAAAAAAAAAAGAAAGAAAAAGAAAATATAAGCTCAACTCAATGATAAGAATTGCAGGGGGGAATGTCTCGCGTCAGTCTTTTTCCGTTTGACGTTCAGAACTTTATGGGAAACCAGACTGTATTCGATACAAATGTTATAGAAGCACTGTGCAGATGACTCTAAGTTTTAAGCTGCATATGATTTGAAAACATTAGTTTACTACTTAAAATAGAGCTAAACGCAAAATTGAAAAATGAAATAATATATATGATTTGAAAACACTGCTACAGACTACAACAGGAACTGATATGAGAATCGGATTAGGCAAAACACCGCAAGGCAACGTTGAATTCCATGCTAGGTAAAGAAACAGGCATAAATGGATTAGACAAAATATGGATTTAAATTTACTTTACAATTAATGCCCTAAAGTTAGTACAACACGCAAACGAAAGAAAAGGCTAGAAAGGAATGATATAAATACATTAGTTTACTACTTAAAATAGAGCTAAACGCAAAATTGAAAAATGAAATAATATACAATACATCTATACTCCGGATGCTCCTGTAATATATGATAATAGTTACAATATTCTGAACGAGACGCTAAATGAATTAGCAAGACTAGACATAAACAAACAAGAAAAAAATAATATAGGCGTTTACAAATAGGTACATATATATATATATATATAGGTATACACAGATACATATATATATATATATATATATAATATATATATATATATGTGTGTGTGTGTATGTATATAGGTATACACAGATACATATATATATAATATATATATATATATATATATATATATATATATATCTTTATATATCACAAAAAGGGGACCAGGAGCCTTCTACAAGTAGAAAACTATTATAGAATATGCCCCAAAGGACAACAGTAGCATCAAAAACAATGGAAAAAGTAAAACAAATATCTATAATACATAAACAAACAAACGAGAAAAAACTGTATTCTCTCTTCAACGAAGGCGATAAATATAAAAAGGAAAGTTGACAGTTGAGATGAGAAATGGAAAACGTCGGACGCCGTGAAGAACTAAGCTAAAACAGAAGCTTTGTTAAAAGAATAACGAGGCAAAGAAAAAAATAAACAAACTGTTGCATTTGTATATAATGCCTGAAACAACTAAAAGGGAAAAAAACGCAGCACTGGCGGAGAAGTGCAGGGCTCAAAGCCAGTACTGCAGGGTTCTTCATTTCGATACTAGATCAAAGACTTCCTACTTGAAATTACGAAAAGTATAGAAAATATTGATATTAAGAAGAAACACTTAAATACTTTGTAAATAGCCGCCCAATCTGAATCTATAAATACTGTATCCAATGGGATGAGAGATTAATCTCTCTCTCTATATTAAGCTGAAGTTGCCTGTGTATGGCAGGTTTGGTAGCCTTCAACTAACACTATCTCCTCTGAGACCCTGCGGCTCAAGTTGACCAAAATTAAAAGTATGATAGAAGACGGCTTGCTCTTCCTTCCGTTGAAGAAATAGTTCAAATCGGACCATGTTAACACCCAAAGTTATTTACATCAAAAAGGTGTTTTTTTCTATGAAAATCTCCATTTTTTTACGACTTTTTGACTACTGTGTCGCCATTTTTCGGTGTATTTCAACCAGAAAAATGTTCACTTAAAGAGAATAACAAGCTACATAATGCAAAATGTTTACTTTTCAGGAATTTCAATTCTAAAGGGTCGAAAAGAAATCCGAGCAACGCCGGGCGATACTGCTAGTGTTTTGATAAAGTATAAATTATGTTAGCCTTATATAATTTTAAAGGTAGCATGATGATATTGATATATGCAGTAAAGGATATCGGTGTAAGGCAGGCAACTATTTTGGGGGATATGCCAACACACTTTCACAAAGATGTCATTGCTAATGGATTTCATACTGTTATGGAGCACCAGTACTTAACACGACACCTAATTTAACATCAATACGTTCGAAGGTGGGCTGAAAGGTTCATAGGCTGACTAGGAAGGAGTGGCGGAAGAGTTGTGAAATATTGCATGGATTAATTTCAACCCTTTTTATTAATAACTACAGTGTTTCTTTCCAGGTAAACTGATATCTGAGTATCGAAAGAAGACGTCAAAAGTAACTAGTAGCGACTTATCTTGAAAAAGGACAACGTTTGGAATCGTCGCCTTATCAAGAACCTGCAGAAATAGGGTGTAGCTACAAGGACGTTCATACTTACATGGTTACTACATTAGGGGATGACGCTTCAGCATTATTAGCAGTATTATCGAAGCTGAGGCTTTTAGCAAAGATGTAACATCTGGCAGATATCCTGTAGAAGAGTAGCGCTGGCTCGGTCCTTGTCAAACTACTACTGAACCTCAACAGCAAAGGAGATTAAAATGGACGGAGGAGAACAGCAAATTATTGTTCGACTGTTAGATTTGGAGCAAACCAGAGAAACGAGACTATAAGAAAAAGTTATTAGAATTCTGAAAATAATATTAAAAACTGAAAGATGTGAGTGATCAAAGACGGGCTGATTGGATTAAAGAACTAAGGCCGAAACGTGATTAAAGAAAATAGAACAAGAGAAGATAATAATGGAAATGAAAAAGGAACTGTAAAAAAATACTGGTCCCGAAGAAATAAACGTACAACAGGAAAATCGACAAATTTGGGACATGGAGGGAGAGTGTTACCTTGAAAAATTTCTTTCCTGTTGTAGAACTGACTTTCACCCGAAAAATATCAGGACGTAGCCAGAGGGATGGACAGATTGTGAGACAATGGTGACAATTATTCCTGTGTTATTTGGTGAACCTAACACAACACGCAAACTACTGTCTCATGTTGAAATATATTGCAATTGATATATGTATTGCCACCCTGCAGGGAAAGCCAGCCGATTATATCGTCTCCGATACTCGGCTAGTACTTATTTTAAAGATTCTGTAAGGAGGAAAGGCTAAGTTGAAACAGCAGGGTTTGAAATCGGAACGTTAAATGTCGAAAGAAGGGACACATGGCATCTTATCCGACCTTCCTACGGTTTCAGAAACAAATTGTTTCTCGGTCGGAATTGTAGTCAGAACAAGACCAGAAGTAACGAAAGATGGACTTAACCAAATAGTTTATGAAAGGTGTGTGGAGTATCTAACACATCACATAACAGCAATTGCTAGTCGGTTGACCATTGGGAGGAGTGAAAAGCAATCCCGTTTTCCACAGGGTATGAACTCAAATCTCAGCGAGACAAGACAAAACATTGGTCACAAATTTTGGTACAAGGCCAGCAAGTTCAGTGGAGAGGATAAAATGAATACATGGACCCCATTGATCATCTGATACCGTTATATCTGTTTCTTTATTACCCACAAGGGGCTAAACATAGAGGAGAGATACAAGGACAGACAAAGGGATTAAGTCGATTACATCGACCCCAGTGCGTAACTGGTACTTAATTTATCGATCCCGAAAGGATGAAAGGCAAAGTCGACTGCGTTGGAATTTGAACACAAGAAGAAAATAATGAAATGCCGCGAAGCATTTTGCCGGGCCGTGCTGACGATTCTGTCAGCTCGCCACCTTACTACGAGATAAAATACTGTATCCAAATATTTCCTGTGCAATACTCTGCTCTTTCTACAGCTCCGACACCACGCGAGTGTTTATTATAACGAACCATCACAACAAAGTATTCAATAAGATGAGTTGTTCAAAATGTAGAAATTGATAACAAAGACATAAATGCCAACCAGACACAAGAAGAGTTAAGTGAATTAAGTGCTCTGCTTCAAGTTAAACTAGAAAGTCGTCTGCAGAAGAATACAGACATCTGACATGACAATGACAGAGAGCACATAGGAAAATGTTTCTTGGACACGATATTGCAGTACTGACATCTAATACTCGCGGTCATGACATATCTATAACAGCCATTATAAATATGTATCATGAACTGTATCACTTCGTAAAAATTTATAGAAGAGATATTTTTCTGTCATACCATATTTTCTTATAAAACTACTACTACTACTACTACTACTACTACTACTACTACTTACTACTACTACTACTACTACACACACACACATAAAAACATGTATGTTAGTGTGGCTATGTAGTATGAAGTTTGGTTTCTAGTCAAATGATTCTGGGTTCAGTCCTTTTGTGTGGCATTTTGGCGACTGTCTTTTACTTAAACCGTGGGCCGCCCAAATTCTTGAGACTGGATATAGTAAAAGAAAACTGAAAGAATCCCGCTGTATATATATATATATATCCACGTTTGTCTGCATTTGTGTGTGTTTCAGAGTACTGCACACGATGCCAGTCGCCACATCAAAGTGGCAGTTGAATATTACTACGAGTTTTTGTCTCTCTTTGAAAAGGAACGCTGACCGTTCTAGAAGGTTTGGGTATGTTGGGCAATTTGGTCGATCACGTCTTTTTTTACTTTTGTGTCCGTAATTTTAGAAAATAATTTTGCCTTTGTGAGGATCATTTTTTAGTGATTTCGGTTGTTTGTGGCTTTTAATGATCTTGTGTGTGTGTAAAATTTCCTTTAATTTGGGGTCCTTATGTAGCATTGGTAAATTTTGGGTGATGATGGTGAAGGCTTCATTGTTTCTGGGGTCGTATGTGGGTATGTATGGCAGTATTTTCGGGGAAGGTGTGTTGCTGTATTGAACTTTTCTTAAGGTATCGATGTCGATTTGTGTTGCACGTCTAATTCCATCCTCTATGAGTTGAACTGGGTAGTATCTGTCGATCAGGGTGTTTTTGAGTTCCTGCAGGCAAAAGTCTCTGGTATTTTTTCTGACACTATTGTGTACATCCTTCTAGCAAGGTTGAGATTGATGTTTGTTTCGGTGTGTCTTGGGTGGCATGAATTAAATAATTGATACTCCAACACAAGTTAGAATAAATAAGGAAAAGTACTTCATTGAAAAACATAAACCAAAACTTAACCATTTCTAGCATTTTTAAATAAAGGAACTTACCTCATTGAAAAAATATAAAGCAAAACCTAACTACTTGTAACATTCTATCCTTTCTAAATTAAATCATGTTTAATAAAACCTAGTCATTCTCAACAGTTATGATTACCTCCCTTATACAGAAAAAATCCCTTATTACCATCGCCTGTCTGGAACTCTCATACTTCACGTCATAGCGAAGAGATGACGTAAAATCGATACGGAAATTTGAGAAATTTGAAAAGAAAATACGAAACCGGTATTTTTCCCCAAAACAATGTTACTATACGCCAAATTTTCTAACATTTTTCTAACATAACGATTTGAATATATTCTTTAATTGTATAACACGTCTTCTGTACTTTCTATTTTGTATTTTATACATCCAACCAGTTACCCTCCCACACAAACACACACACACCACACAACACACATACATATATATATATATATATATATATATATTAATATATATAATATTATATATATATAAAAAATATATAGAGACAAAACCACTATTTTGCAAAACACACAAGGAAAGACTTAATCAATACATAAAATTTTAATAAATAGTCAAAAAACCGCCACTACAATTGTTTCTTGTCTTGATCGACAATCTTCAGGTGGACTTCCAATCTAAAATATCAATATTTTAAAATATAAAAATAATAATTTTAAAATAATTAAAGTATGAATGAAAAAATATAAATATATAATCCATATATAACCTATATATAATCCATATATAATCAATATATAAACAATATATAAACTAAAATAAACCTATCAACAATTAAATATAAAATATAAAATATAAAATATAAAATATAAAATATAAAACAAACAAAAAAATAATAATAATATAATAATAAACTATATATACACCCATACACATATACCTAATTATATATAACCATATCTAACTACATACACTAATCACACACCTATATATATATCCCTATACATACACATAAAAACGTCTAGGCAACTATAAATAAATAAAATAGCTAAATACTTCAACACAATACTTATTCATACTCCCACACACACACACATACAACCCACATTCACGCACTAGAAAACGGACATCACTTAAAATTATGAACGGAGAAATGGAATAAATGGAATTAAAATTATATTCACTTGGTAAAACGAACACTACTTAAAAATTATGAATGAAACAATGCAATAAAACAACAGACATCGCAAATAGACACAATTACTACGAATTCCTTAACAAACCTACCATGATAAACCAAAACTCATAAAAACATATAATGATAAAATCTCCCTTTACTAAACTCTATAACATACCTATATAGCAATCCCCCTAACCTAAACATTCACACACAATACACACACGTAACCACACACCCACGACATATACAAATACACACACCACTTACACATACCTATACATACATATAAACCTCAACATATACTCCAAAAACCCACTCAAACCCCACACAGACAAATAAACACAAAAATTATGAATGGATTCTTTTATAAAACTACCATGATAAGCTAAAACTCACAAAACATAAATGATAAAACCTCCCTTTACTAAACACTCTAACATACTTATATAGCAATCCCTTTAACCTATACATTCACACACAAATACACACACGTAAACCACACACCCATAACAAATACAAACACCCACCCCACTCACACACACCCACAAGTACATATACGCCTCAACATATACACCAACAAAATTACTTTACCAAGGAACTTAACATATGTATAAAAAGTATAACCGCTCTGGAAACGAACATCTTTTAAAATAATGAATGGAGAAATGGAATAAATGGAATTAAAAATAATATTCACGTGGCAAAACGAACACCACTCAAAAATTATGAATGAAACAATGTAATAAAACAACCAACATCGAAAATAGACAAATTACCACGAATTCCCTAAAAAAAACCATGATAAACCAAAACTCTTAAAAACATATAACGATAAAATCTCCCTTTGCTAAACTCTATAACAAACCTATATAGCAATCCCCCTAACCTAAACATTCACACACAAACACACACGTAAACCACAGACCCACGACTTATACACATACCTATACTAACTTATAAACCTCAATATACAACCAAAAACCCACTCCCTCCCCACACAGACAATTAACACATACATCCCAAAACCTAAATAACAATCCCATATACACATTCACACACAAACACCACACACGCAAAACACACACACACACAACAGATACATATACTCCCTCACATATACGCATATACATACTCACTAAACTCGATATATACAACAATATTTACACACCCACACTCATACAGATAAATAAATTATACAACTAAAAACTCACAACACAATCTCATATACATAAACACTCCAATAAAAACAACATTAAATACATCGTAATTAACCAGAATATCAAAAATAACAATATGACATAAGGAGAAATAAAATACATACTTACAAGTCAGTTTCAAATTATGAAGTGAAATTAAATTCTTAGCCGTTAAAAAAATCAAACCAAAATTACGTTACCATAGAAATATAACTTATGTAAGTTGTTTGTTAGAGCTGCTAAGATGAGCTAAAGCTCATAATTGTATATAATAATTTATTATGGTAGTTTTATTAAAGAATCCATTCATAATAAATTTTTTTTAAGTAGTGTTGGTTTGCCACGTGGATATAGTTTTTAGTTCCATTTATTCTATTTCTCCATTCATAATTTTAAATGACGTTTACTTTCCATGGCGCGTATCCTTTTTTTTACATAAGTTATATTTCTATGGTAACGTAATTTTGGTTTGATTTTTTTAACGGCTAAGAATTTAATTTCACTTCATAATTTGAAACTGACTTGTAAGTATGTATTTTATTTCTCCTTATGTCATATTGTTATTTTTGATATTCTGGTTAATTACGATGTATTTAATGTCTCTGGTATTTTTTCTGACACTATTGTGTACATCCTTCTAGCAAGGTTGAGATTGATGTTTGTTTCGGTGTGTCTTGGGTGGCATGAATTAAATAATTGATACTCCAACACAAGTTAGAATAAATAAGGAAAAGTACTTCATTGAAAAACATAAACCAAAACTTAACCATTTCTAGCATTTTTAAATAAAGGAACTTACCTCATTGAAAAAATATAAAGCAAAACCTAACTACTTGTAACATTCTATCCTTTCTAAATTAAATCATGTTTAATAAAACCTAGTCATTCTCAACAGTTATGATTACCTCCCTTATACAGAAAAAATCCCTTATTACCATCGCCTGTCTGGAACTCTCATAATAATTTTAAAATAATTAAAGTATGAATGAAAAAATATAAATATATAATTTTTATTGGAGTGTTTATGTATATGAGATTGTGTGTGAGTTTTTAGTTGTATAATTTATTTATCTGTATGAGTGTGGGTGTGTAAATATTGTTGTATATATCGAGTTTAGTGAGTATGTATATGCGTATATGTGAGGGAGTATATGTATCTGTTGTGTGTGTGGTGTTTTGCGTGTGTGTGTGTTTGTGTGTGAATGTGTATATGGGATTGTTATTTAGGTTTTGGGATGTATGTGTTAATTTGTCTGTGTGGGGAGGGAGTGGGTTTTTGGTGTATATTGAGGTTTATAAGTTAGTATAGGTATGTGTATAAGTCGTGGGTCTGTGGTTTACGTGTGTGTTTTTTGTGTGTGAATGTTTAGGTTAGGGGGATTGCTATATAGGTTTGTTATAGAGTTTAGCAAAGGGAGATTTTATCGTTATATGTTTTTAAGAGTTTTGGTTTATCATGGTTTTTTTTAGGGAATTTGTGGGTGTGTGTGAGTGGGGTGGGTGTTTGTATTTGTTATGGGTGTGTGGTTTACGTGTGTGTATTTGTGTGTGAATGTATAGGTTAAAGGGATTGCTATATAAGTATGTTATAGTGTTTAGTAAAGGGAGGTTTTATCATTTATGTTTTGTGAGTTTTAGCTTATCATGGTAGTTTTATAAAAGAATCCATTCATAATTTTTGTGTTTATTTGTCTGTGTGGGGTTGAGTGGGTTTTTGGAGTATATGTTGAGGTTTATATGTATGTATAGGTATGTGTAAGTGGTGTGGGTATTTGTATATGTCGTGGGTGTGTGGTTTACGTGTGTGTATTTGTGTGTGAATGTTTAGGTTAGGGGGATTGCTATATAGGTAGTTATAGAGTTAGTAAAGGGAGATTTTATCATTATATGTTTTTATGAGTTTTGGTTTATCATGGTAGGTTTGTTAAGGAATTCGTAGTAATTTGTGTCTATTTGCGATGTCTGTTGTTTTATTGCATTGTTTCATTCATAATTTTTAAGTAGTGTTCGTTTTACCAAGTGAATATAATTTTTAATTCCATTTATTCCATTTCTCCGTTCATAATTTTAAGTGATGTCCGTTTTCTAGTGCGTGAATGTGGGTTGTATGTGTGTGTGTGTGGGAGTATGAATAAGTATTGTGTTGAAGTATTTAGCTATTTTATTTATTTATAGTTGCCTAGACGTTTTTATGTGTATGTATAGGGATATATATATAGGTGTGTGATTTAGTGTATGTAGTTAGATATGGTTATATATAATTAGGTATATGTGTATGGGTGTATATATAGTTTATTATTATTATTATATATTTTTTTGTTTTGTTTTATATTTTATATTTTATATTTTATATTTTATATTTTATATTTAATTGTTGATAGGTTTATTTTAGTTTATATATTGTTTATATATTGATTATATATGGATTATATATAGGTATATATGGATTATATAGTTATATTTTTCATTCATACTTTAATTATTTTAAAATTATTATTTTTATATTTTAAAATATTGATATTTTAGATTGGAAGTCCACCTGAAGATTGTCGATCAAGACAAGAAACAATTGTAGTGGCGGTTTTTTTGACTATTTATTAAAATTTTATGTATTGATTAAGTCTTTCCTTGTTTGTTTTGCAAAATAGTGGTTTTGTCTCTAATAATATTTTATAATATTTTACTATAAAATTGGATTTAATCCTAAATCTGATTTTTTCCCTGTAAATTTGGATTTATTCCCTAATATTTATTATTATATATATATATATATATATATACTGTATATGTGTGTGTGTGTGTATATATATATATATATATATATGTAATATACGCGTGTGTGTGTTTCTGACGCAAAGACTTCACAACCGGCGTTGGTTTGTTTACGTACCCATGCCGTCATGGTTTGTCGAAAGAAACCGATAGAGTAAGTATGAACTTGAGAAAACTGATACCGTGGTCGATTTCTGTTCGATTAAATCCTTTAAGGGTGTGTCCCCGCATGTTCGCAGTTCAATGAATGAAACAAATAATGTATGGAATAAACAAGCTATATGTGTGTGTGTGTATGTGTGTGTGTGTGGTGTGTATGTGTGTGTGTGTGTGTGTGTGTGTGTGTGTGTGTTTGTGTGTATGGGTATCAATTCTTACATACAGTTGAAAGATGCTTAAATATCGGAAAATCCCTTGGAGAAAATATTTTAAGCTATATAATTCAGTATTACTTGACACTGATTTCGAATACTGAGGAAAGCGACTTACCTCGTTCTATTCCATTTCATTCCAGTTTTCTGTTATTGAGACTTTGAGAGCCAGTCAAAAAGTGGAATTAATTGCGTTGTTTACGTTCTTCTAAGCAACAAAATAGCTTTTGGTTTCAAAGATATCTGTTTGTATGAACCATCTAAAAACTAAGATCAGGTTCCTACAAGATAATAACAATCAAACTCGATTATTATTATCTCTTCGAGTGCAACAACAAGAAAACACTGATAAACATATATAAGGTGTGTCATCGCACAACCGCTGTAATAATTTCAATGAATATTTATACATATACGTAAGCTCATACATAGATTTGTAATGTGTTTTCTGTAATACAAATACATGTTTACCCTGATTCTGTGTAACTATCTATATATCTGTCGAATCAACTATGTTTCAATTCTCTGTCTGGTCTCTCGCTCATATGCACATATATCACATGTATGTATGTATGTATGTATGTATGTATGTAAGTATGTATGTATGTATGTATGTATGTATGTATGTATATATGTATGCATGCTTGCATGTATATATATATACCTCGCTCAGAGATTTATTATATATATATAATATTATATACCTTTACCACGCGTATATACATGCATATATATATGTATGTATGTATGTATGTATGTATGTATGTATGTATGTATGTATGTATAAATGTATGTATGTATAAATGTATGTATGTCGTATATATACATGCATGTATGTCTGTAGTATATATATCCCCATACATACATTTGAATTTATCTCCTCACAAACATACACATAAATGCACACATGTTTATGTATGTATATCCATACATGTGTGTGTATGTCTATGCATGCACTTACTTACTTACACACACACACATACACACACACACACAAACCTAAACGTGAGCTCACAGCATAAACATGCATACACATGCGTACGTGAACAGACAAGCACGCCTACGTAATGTCTTCAGGCAATGGCTGCTAAAGATCGTTTGGTAAGATTTGTGCGGCTATATAAAAGATTTCTATGGAAGATATTCATAGCAGCTGCGGGAAGGAATTATCGGGATTTGTACACTTTTGTGTCCAAAGACATCAAAGATGTTGATTAAGGTAGAGTTCTGTAGAGGATTGTCACACACTTTCAACTATTCCCAAAATACTTCTTTCTTATCTTTTGTCATCACTACTGTGGTACACGTATCAGTAATTCTATCCGTGCATTTGCGTGTATTAATACAATTATATCTGTACATATAACAATATATGTAAATGTGTATATGTGCGTATATATATATAAATACATGTATATGTGTGTGTGTGCGCGTTTTGTTTGAGTATGTGTGCGTGCGTCTGCATGTAAGTGTGGATGTGTTTATGTTTGAAGTCATATGTATACGCATTCACATATGTGCACTCGTGCATATATATATATATATATTGTATGTATTCGTGTATGGCTCTATGCATGTGTGTTTGTGTGTCTGAAAAATGAGTAGAGATGGCTTTTTGGGATAAGAATAAATTTTTTTTGGGGGGAGGGGACAATGATAATGTTTAATTTATCATTAAAATAAAAATTATCCCCAAAAGCCAACTCTAGTCATTTAAAAAAAATACAATACTGTATCAAGAACATTCTTTTTAATATTCTACTGTATCTCTTTTACTCTTTTACTTGTTTCAGTCATTTGTCTGTGGCCATGCTGGGGCACCACCATTAGTCGAGCAAATCGAACCCCAGAACTTATTCCTTGTAAGCCCAGTACTTATTCTATCGGTCTCTTTTGCCGAACCGCTAAGTTACGGGTACGTAAACATACCAGCATCGGTTGTCAAGTGATGTCGGGGGGACAAACACACACAAACATATACACACACATACATATAAACATATATACGACGGGCTTCTCTCAGTTTCCGTTTACCAAGTCCACTCACAAGGCTTTTGTCGGCCCGAAGATTTAGTAGAAGACACTTGCCCAAGATGCCACGCAGATACACACAAATACACACTCACACACTCACTCTCTCTCGCTCGCTCTCTATCTCTCTCTCACACACACACACGCACACAGACACACACAAACACACACTAAAGTACTGAAGTTCATTCAGACACTCGATGAGTGAAGTTTAGTTCTGACAATGAACACTACAATACATTTATAATAATCCTCCTTTCTGCTCGTTCCATGCGAAATTATAAACGTACATACATATAGTAATACATATACGTATCTTAGAAGCAGGCGCTTTCCTTTAAAACTCATTATACTGGAGACACGTGAGTGCAGTGAGAATATTTGACAAAAATATTTTACATATTTTCTTAGTTTTCCTATAAATTAAATTTTTAACGATAGCGTTTATTAGTCCTTTTATGTTGCAACACCTTAGCCTCACCATCTCAGTGATCAAATAATAATGATGTATTGCATGGCTCTTCTTGCCGTACATCGCAAACGATCATGGGCATACTGCTGTAAATGATACGAATTCAATGACGTGTACCTAACGCCTAATAAGTATTTGGTCGGCCCGATGATTTAGGAAACACTTACTCAAGGTACCACGCAATGGAACTTAACCCGGAACCATGTGGTTGGGAAGCAAGCTTCTTACCACACAGCTACACCTGTGCTTATCTAAAATTTCCATTTCCATGTATGGAAATTTAAATATTTTCAGAAGGGTTTTATATCGGTCACTCATCGCCCAAGCAATTAATATCTATAATGTTTCAAAAATAAAATCCAATATACAAATGAAATTAAAATCAAGACAACAACGAAAATTTAAAAAATCAGATATACTGAAGAAAATTCCAACTTCAATTCTGCAAATATAGAAATATATTCACTCCGAGAAAAAACAAATAATAACAAAATTTCCAGTAGTCAAATATAATCCAAATAAAATTTAAAATTCAAATATACGCAAGAAAAATTCTCTAAGCCATAATTCTAAAAATACTGAAATATGATTCCTCCGAGGAAGCTACTAAATAAAAGAAATTGTTAGCAAACAATTAGGTCTTTAATATTTAAAACTAGAATGCGATACACAAATATGAGTAAACTTCAAAATAGAAATAAAAGTGAAATACACCTTCAAAAAATTTTCCCCGAAATGGAATTCTACAAATAACAAAATATATTCATTCTATAGAAACAAATATATAATGCTGATAAAATTTGGATCAGGTGGCAAGATATTTGCTTCCCAGTTATATAATTTCGGGTTTAGTATCGTTGCGTGACATTTCCGGGTCAGTTACTTTTACTTAAGCTTCGAGTTGACCACAGTCTTGTGAGTGGATTTGGATAGACAGTAACTGAAAGAATCCTGCCGTACACGCACGCACACACACACACACACACACACACACATCTATCTATCTATCTATCTATCTATCTATCTATCTATCTTAATCAAAGGACATACTTACTATGTCCTTTGATTAATTTTAATCTTTCAGATATTTAATGTTTTTTTTGAGAAGAGGCTGCAATCGCTTATATTATTGATTCTGTTATTATCATTTTAAAATTGTAACACTAGATGATAATAGAGTCAATGATATCTTCGCAAATATTGGGTTGCGTTGGCAACTTAGTTACCGCCATTTTTTTTAAAATTTAAATCTTTAAAAAGTTTTAATATAAATGTAACAATTAATTAATCAATAATGTATTCAGCCTTCTTGTTTAGAACTCCTCCCCAACGTTCAACAAGATTTTCAATACCCCGTTCGTAGGAATTACCCTATTTCGACTAAAAAAATTAATCCAACCAAGCTCTCAATTCTGCATCAGTACTGAACGAAACTCCGCGCATATCATTTGAAAGAGATCGAAAGAGATGGAAATCCGTTGCTGCCAAATCAGGAGAGTACGGCGGGTGTGGCAGTACTTCCCAGCCATGCATTTGAATGGCTTCCTTGGTCATATTGATGATATGAGGGCGGGCGTTGCCATGCAGCAGAAGAACTCCGTGCTGTTGATTAGGTCTTTTCTCTTGAATAGCCGTGTTGAGTCGTTCCATCTGTTGAACATACAGTTCCGCGTTGATCGTTTGGTTCCGTTCAAGCAATTCGTAATGGATAATCCCTTCCCAGTCCCACCATACGCGTAACATCGTTTTACGCGGATGAAGATCTTGTTTCACTCGCGGTGTCGCTTGTTTACCTGGGCTAAGCCATTCCTTACGCTGCTTCATAATGATGTACAGGCACCATTTTTCGTCGCCAGTAACGATTCGATAAAGAAATCGTTGCTTGTGTCCATGAGTTGAACGGTAACGAGCAAGCAAACCAGCGGAGATTGTGGCTAGTTGATTTTTTTTGTTTCACTTAAAGCATGCGGAACTGATGCTCCATACTTCTGAACCTTTCATATCGAGTGAAGATGCTCCTTTATAGCAGTGTGGGAGTATTCCATTTTCTCTGCCAGTTCTTTTGTCGTTTGACGAGAATTTTCGTGCAAAAGTCGGTTTAATCGCTCCTCATCGAACTCAACTGGACGGCCAGAACGAGGTGCGTCTTTGAGGTCAAAATTTCCACTTTTGAACTTGGCATACCAATCACGAGTAGTTCTTCTAGCTATGGCACCTTTTCCATACATAGCTCAAATGTCGCGAGCAGCTTTTGCGGCCTCAGAGCCTTGATTAAAAGTAAAATGGAGGTGTCGAAAATGCTCGTTTTTCTTAACTTGACATTCCATTTTCGTGATCTAAAAATTTACTAAAATTAACTAGAAGAAAACAAAATAGATTCCAAAATGATTCAAAAATAGAATTTTCGATAAAAATAGATTCTAAAATTTAAAAGCGCAATAAATTCCAAACTTTAAAAAATAACGGTGTGAACTTAGTTGCCAATCTAATAGTTTCTCCTGAATTATTTGATCCGCATTGCAATTATATATATATATATGCATATATACATATGCAGATATATAGTCATACACGTCGAGGCGTTGCATTGTGGTAAGAAGCTGGCTTCCCAACCACATGCTTCCGGGTTCAGTCCCACTGCCACTTTGGGCAAGTGTCTTCTACTATAGCCTCGGGCCGACCAAAGCCTCGTGAGTAGATTTCGTAGACTTAAACTGAAAGAAGCCCGCCATATATATATATATGTGTGTGTGTGTGTGTGTGTGTGTCTTTGTGCCTGTGTTTGCTCTTCCGCCATCACCGCTTGACAAACGGTGTTGGTGTGTTGACATCTCCGTGAATTAGCGGTTCAGTATAAGATGTCGACAGAATAAAATCCAGGCTTTCAAAAAATAAGTAGTGGAAGCGATTTTTTAACTAAAACACCTGAAGCGGTGCCCCCCCCCCCCTATCATGGCCAAAGTCCAATAACTGAAACAAGCAAAATCATAAAAATACAAGATAAATAATACTCTCAACTATAATTCTACAGATACTAAAATATATTCCTCCCAAGGAAACTGCGAAATAAAAGAAATTGTATATTCCACCACAAATATAAATTCGTCTCTCCATTTACCTATATAAACATAAGTAGCTAATTCATTCAAAGAATGATTTAGTAACCAGCACCAACACGGCATAACTTCGTTATCATCACATAATTATTCCTTAGATAATTTTCACACACTTTTCAGCATTACGTCGGAAAGTCTATCATCTGTCAAGCTCTGCGCTTAAAATAACACATTTTGGCAACTTAATTAATTAATCGAAGATTTCATTGCTTGCACTGTTAAAACTGTTTAGCTTTCTTCAAGTTTATATAGACTGTAAATAGCTATAAGCTTATAAGCTCTGTATGGACACTAGAGTTGTACGCTCTCTGTAATGATGGTCTAATAAAATAAAAACAAGTCAGAT
>NC_042999.1:40715010-40755010 GCF_006345805.1 Octopus sinensis | reverse complement strand
TTTTTGGATCTTTTACCTTTTGACCGCCAGATTTAGATAATAATTTTTTGTAACTAAACACTTTCAAACTTCGTATACTGGTAAAATGCGTCATATAAAACATCTTTTACTCTTAGCATTTTTGACAAAAGTTTATAACTACGAAGTTTTTTCGTGTTAAAGTTATCGTATTTCGGTAATTTCAAACAATGACGTGTATTCAGCTGAATAAAATTACTGCTGTTGTTTGTCAACAACAACTTCCGGCGGTGCATATTTCGTTTGTTACTGTTATTTATGACATATGTCATCTCAGTTACGTTTGTATGAATTATCGAGTGTATCTGAAGTATGTTTACTTCATGGCACCACCATAATCATTCGTGCATTTCTACTGCTTTTAGTCTTATTTTCCTGTTTTTCAGCTGCTGTGGAAGTTTCTACAAGCGTTCCGAAACATCTTTTAAAATGATTGTGGCTAAAACCTTGAATGATTTCGACTGAAATCTTTTTAACCAACGAGAGAAGTTATTTTAAATTAGTTTAGAACAAAACTCTCGAAACAAAACAACTTACACTATATCATCAAAGGGGAGAAAATTTCTTCACTGGCGATTTGAAGATGCTGTATATTTAATTTTCAACTTATCCCTTTAATATTTAAACCGGCCATATCTGTCCCAAATATTCTATCGGTTTCATGTTCAAACCAGCCAGATCCGGCCTCTCACACCTACCCTACAACGTTAATCTAATAATAAGCAATCATATCATTTAAACCCCCAAACTACGTGATAATACATGATTAATTCAAAACAAGGTGACTATGCATTGCACTTAGCAAATTATGATTTGGTTCTTTCTGGTTATCTTACCCCCCATTAAAAAATTGCCATTAAAAAAATAGGAATTTTTTCCCTTTGAACAGCAGATCGAGAAATTAATTTTTTGTAACTAAACACTTTCAAACTTAGGACACTGGTAGAATGTGTCATATAAAACATCATTTACTCTAAGCGTTTTTGAGAAAAGTTTATATTTACGAAGTTATTTCGTGTTAAAGTTGTCGTATTTCGGTAATTTCAACGACCACAGACTTATTACTGCAACAAGTAAAAGATAAAATAAAAAATAAGAATAAATATTTTGCCATTTACCGGAGATAATAACGCTAGATGCAATCTATAGACATCATATAGATATGTTTAAATTCATTAATTTTGCAGTAATTATATTGATATTATTATTGAGATAATGTAGCATTATATGACATTATTATTATTATTATTATTATTATTGTTATTGTTATTGTTGTTGTTGTTGTTGTTGTTGTTATTATTATTATTATTATTATTATTATTTATTATTATTATTATTATTATTATTACAGTACTAATATTATTAGTTACATTATTATGAACATAATTGATATTAAATATTAGCGGAAAAGTAGAAAAGCTGCTAAAGCAACATAATTGAAATTTTCTCATAAAATTAAGCAATTTTGCTTTGTATGCAACCGTGTTATTTTATTCTTTTACTTGTCTCAGTCATTCTGGAGTGCTTCTTTGAACGGTTTGGTCGAAAAATTTGACCCATCCACGGACCCTTTTGATTAAGTTTGCTACTTGTTCCCTCTTATTCGCTTTGGTCTGACAGCTAAGAATAAAAAGAAAAAATCAGCCGTTAATGGTATAGTAATAAACTGATTAGAAAAATTACTAATGTCGCAATTAACCAGCTAGGTGAAGAAAAATTCATTACGTGTGATAAATACAATATTGGTTTAAAATTGCAATCCACGCATCATACTTAATGCAGAAACACTATTGTAAGCCTGATTTACTGTAGTACTCGTTCTGAGATAATGTCACTTATAGTACATGGTTATCAGTACATATTTGAAGGTCATGTAGCTTTATTGAAACCCCTTTCGGTCATGACTGACCATGGGATTGCCCCTAGAAAGTTACCCTCCCAGGCACAAGTCCGGGCAAAGTTGTTTATGGAAGACCAGCAGCTGCCCATGCATACCAGCCTCCCCTCTCCACGCCACCGATGTTATCCAAGGGAAAGGCAAAGGCCGGTACAGTTTGGCACCTGTGACGTCGCAACTCATTTCTACAGCTGAGTGACCTGGAGCAATGTGAAATAAAGTGTCTTGCTCAAGAACACAACACGCAGCCCGGTCTGGGATTCGAACTCACAACCTCACAATCGTAAGCTCGACGCTCTAACCACTGAGCCATGCGCCTTCACCATGTAGCCCTAAGAGTCGGAAATTGGCATTTCACCACTGCTTGAAAATTTTCATCTGCTCCTGATATATTTCTGTGTTTTTTAACTCTGTACGTCTATATGAGTTACTCTCCCAGGAAAAATATTGTAGCAAATTAGTCTATGAATGATGTATCTGCTTTCAGTATTCTGTTTTAATCTAATACCGCTTCTTTCGAACATAACGAATATATGCATTACTGGTGTGAGTTTGTGTGTGTGTCTCTGTGTGTTAATGTATGTGTTTGTGTGTTTGTGTATGTGGGCTTGTGTGCGTATGTGTGTATGTGTGTGTGCGCGCACGCATTTGTCTTTGTACTTGTACCCCCATAAGACGATCTCATCCCCGGTTTTGCCGGGGCGGTACTCCAACACAGCCGCAATTGAATAGCTGAAACAAGTAAAAAGCGTAGGAGTGGCTGTGTGGCAAGCAGCTTGCATACGAACCACATGGTTCCGGGTTCAATCCCACTGCGTGGCAACTTGGGCAAGTGTTTTCTACTATAGCCACGGGCCGACTAAAGCCTTGTGAGTAGATTTGGTAGACGGAAACTGAAAGAAGCCCGTCGTATACATGTATATATATATATATGTGTGTGTGTGTGTGTATGTGTATGTTGACAACTGATGGCGGTGTTTACGTCCCCGTAACTTAGCGGTTCGGCAAAAGAAAAGTCGATAGAATAAGTACTAGGCTTACAAAGAACAAGTCCTGGATTCGATTCGCTCGGCTAAAGGTGGTGCTCCAGCATGACCACAGTCACATGACTGAAACAAGTAAAAGAGTAAGTATATATACACATGGTGGAAATTGTTTTGAGCATTTTGTAATGTTATTCTTTAAAGTTTTTGTATGAATTTCTGTTGTGTCTTAACCTGAAAATTTTTGTCATGATGAAGAGGTTGGAAATGAAGTGTTTAAGGTTCTTAATTGGGGTGGGGCGGGGGTTACAGATATCATATAAATTCGTACATGCTTTTTCAACGCATATTCTTAATTAGGTTCTCTATGAATTTTTTAACTAAGTTGTATGGTATACATGTAAAAATAAGAGAAATGCTTCACTATCCATTCAAGTGCCCATCTATCTATCTATCTATCTATCTATCTATCTATCTATCTATCTATCTATCTATCTATCTATCTATCTATCTATCTATCTATCTATCTATCTATCTATCTATCTATCTCTCTGGACAGACAGACGCAAGTCAAATGGGCTCCACGTAAGTTGGTATTTTTGTACGTTCAAAAGTGTATATTGACAAATATTTTGTGTTTAAAAGTTGTGCAACAACATCCACTGTAAACCTTTGATAAATATCTACACAAAATTTTGCCCCTTGTGGGCAAAATTTAAAAGAAAAAATTCTCATAGCCTTCGTGGTTTCATTTAGCCATTTTATTTCCAAAATGGCCACTGGTCACCACGAGGCTGAGGTGCAAGTCAAGCGTGACGCAGAGACAGAAAAACAGGATGCTCTGTTAGCATACGCTGAACCTGACAACACCACCTTCACCACCATCAACATCGACAACAGCAACAAATACAAAACAAAGGTCGCAAGGCCAAGCACCGTCAACACCATCAGTGAGGCCACCACCACCAACACCGACAACAACACCATGGCAGAATCTGCTACTAAAACTGCTATCCCTACTAAAGACATCGCCACCAATAACAATACCAACATCACCATCACCGCCACCAAAGACCGTGCCGTCAATGCTACTAATACTACTAACACCACCGCCGTCACCAAGAACGACAATAACAACAACAACAACAACAACAACAACAACGACGACGACAACAACAATTCCCTTCAACCACTGCTCACTCCATCACCAACAAGTGAAAAAATAACGACGACAAGCAAACGAAATGTCGAAATTTGCGCTAATGCAGGACTAAATTACGCAGGCAATTTTCCACCCCTTGCTAGTTGCATAATCAGCAACCACAAACCTACAACCCACACCCCTGCCATCAACACCAACACCACCGGCAGTAACAACAATAACAAAACAACAACAAACTTCGCCGAGGCGATAAAAGAAAGGTAACAAAAGTTTCGTTTACTACACAACAGATTAAAGATTGCAGAAACCTTATTACAAATGAAAACGGAAAAATACTCTTACACATACCTCAACACATACTGAATGAGGAGAAAAAAAAGACAATTGTATATAAAATCACAAATAAAAAAACTAAAAGTCCAGAAAAGGTAAGCACAGACAAAGTCGAAAAGTGCTTACGCCCCATCTGGGGATACAAGGATTGTGTGACTTGGGCGAACAAGTTCGCACACGTACAGGTGGTTTTTCAGAGTGAAGAGTTGGCGAAGAAATCCTCAACGATAACCCTTCATTCTGATGAACTAACGTTGACACCGAGTTACCTCGGCCAGAAGGTGACGAAAGTCATTATCAGTGGTGTCCCCCAAGTGACTACAACACTGTGGATAACATCCGCCTTAACATCCGAATGGAGGACTTAAACATCCTAGATATCGGTGTTTCGGAAAACAAGGACTGGCTGGGAAAGAGAATAGAGTTCCTCTTCCACATAAGTCAAGAGGACATAAATAAAATCCCCACCCACGTACATCTTGAGGATGGCCGCAAGTTATACGTAGTAGTCGAGGGCAGAAGGCCACGATGCTATACATGTGGCAGTGAGGCACACCTCAAAAAGGAGTGCAAATCTGCCGCAAAATTACAACAACAACAACAGCCACAGGAAAAATCACAAAAGCCAGGATTATTGCCCACACCAAAATATGGACAGCTAGTCAAGAAGCTGTATGCGGAAATGCAGGAAAAACAACAAAGAACAAGCCAACCCAACCAAACAACACCAACACCAGCGCCAAGAACAGAATCATCACCACCAACAACAAATAAACCAATTCCAACACAAGAATAACAACGAAGAAGACAAGCACCAAGGATGTAGGAGAGACAATAACCACAACAAACCCCCCCAGCAACACCCTCCCCGCGCACCACAACAATATCTACAACCGCACAACACACCCAGACGCTTTACCCTTGCCCCCTGCTGATTCGTCAGACTTTTCATCTAACGATGAAAGTTCGACAGAATGGCAAATAGCCACAGGGGGTAAAAGAAAAAGATCAAGAAAAACCAAACAAGAAATCGCAACCAAAGCAGGGAGATACCTGAACCCTGAAAACTCCATACACAACAAAACAAGCACCAACACCACAAAAACAATGCTATCAGCGATAGACACAAAAGACTCCAAACTAATGGAGTACATCACAGGATACACAAACATTTGTGAAGATGACTTTAAAAATAGCAATCATCCACGCACTACACCACCCAAACACATCAAAATACTACACATCACACAAACACAACACCACAAACTCAAAGCCCTCTTCCCAAATGCTGTAGGGGGTTTCCAGAAATATCTGTCCCAAAAACTATATAAAAACCACCTCGAAGACACATCAAAGAACGAGGAAGCCAAAACTTTCGACAGAAGTAAGTAACTCTCTGTACTTTCATTTGTGTGTTTTAAATCACACACCCCAAAAGAATCATGGTCAAGATTGGTTGTGTGAATGCGCGTGGCTTGGGGTCTCCTTGGAAACAAGGATACCTCCTAAATGACATCAAGTCACATGATCTGGGAATCATAGCCAAAAGTGAGACCAGACTCCACGAGCCACGGGCCCTAAAGTTCATGTTTGGCGGACAGTTTAACATTTATTTCGCTCCCTGTCTGCCGAGGATGGGCGGTAGTGGCACCGCGGTACTTTTTCACAAGAGCCTGGATCTCGAAGTCAAGACGATATTCGTAGACCCGGAGGGTAGACTGATCGTTCTGGATGTTGACGGCAGCAATGGGTGCGCTTTTCGACTCGTATCAGTCTACGCACCGCCCTTAACAGGTCGGGCGGATTTCTTTCGACGTCTAGAAGTATCTTGGGAGACGTCTCGTCCTTTACTCTTAGTGGGGGATTGTAATGCTACCTTGGACACGCATGTAGACTACGTGGGTAGAGACAGAAACAGAAGGGGATGAAATGTCCTCAGAGACCGCCTCAGACGATTCCAACTGTCTGACAGGTACCGACTTGACCACCCAAATGCAACCAACGTGGACATGGAGCAACCGCAGTGGGTCGTCGAGATCGTATCTAGATAGGATACTGTGTAGGACAGTAGACAAGGATAACTTAGGATGTCCACAATTCCACACAGTCGCTACACGGATCACAAATTGGTGACGTGTACGCTAGACTTAGATAAGGCACATAGACAGGGTCCTGGGTACTGGAAACTGAACGCCTCATTCCCGTCCAGACAAGTTTTCAGGGACCGGATTAGCACACTAGTAAAGAGGGCTTTGACGGGAGCCATCATCAACAACAAATGGTGGTTTGCCTCAAGAGAGCAGTAAAAGCAGAAGCGATTAGGTACAGCAAAGCACTAGCCATAGATAGAAATAGAGTAGAGGGTGAGCTAGTTAAGAAGCTAGAAGAGGCAATTAGAAGCGGCATCGCATCCGACGTTTTGGCGGCGAGGTTGGCCCTCGACCAACACTTCAACGCCAACACGAAGGATGTGCTGTCAGAGCTAGGATGCGTGCTCTAAGGAACGAAGGTGTTGGAGCCGCGAGAGAAGCCCGGGTGGCAGAGGCGCAACAGGGCAACAAAGCCACAATTCGGTCACTGGTAGATGAACAGGGGCGCGAATTGCTCGAGCCAAGTAAAATGTGTGAGGCCTTTCAGCAGCATTTTGCCCGACTGTTCGGGACGAGTGGAGGGCAAGAACGTAGGGTGGACTTCAGTGCCTACCTACATAGCCTGCCAAGACTCTCGACAAGAAAGGCAGGGTGCTGCGAAGGTGCCATCACGGCGGCAGAAGTGCAGGAAGCGATAGCAGAATGCTCGAGGGACAAATCACCGGGTTTGGATGGTCTACCCTACGAGTTTTACAATTGTATGCCAGACTTGTTAGGAGACGTCTTGGCAGCGGTATACTGCAACTGGCAGCAAAACGGGAGCATTCCCGGTTTTGTGAGTCGAGGAGCTGTAACTCTGCTGAAGAAAGATCCAAACAAGGGAAACATTATAGATAACTTTAGAACAATCACGCTGCTCAATGCAGACCTGAAAATTTTGACAAAGGTGTTAGCCAAGAGGTTGGCGCTTGTCATCGAGAAACTGGTCGACAACGCACAAACGTGCGCCGTGCCGGGCCGGAGCATCCATGACAACCTCCATCTGATGCGCTACATCATAGACAGGGAGTTAACGAACCTGGCATGGGTGGGGCCCTGATCAACTTGGATCAATCGAAAGCCTTTGATAGGGTAAGACATCGATACTTGGAGGCAGTCCTGAGAGCGGCTGGTTTCGGTCCCGTCTTCCGCGGCTGGATAGCTGCCTTGTACAGAGGCATCCGTTCGGTAATTCGCGTAAATGGACATCTATCGAGACCTTTTGACATTGCACGTTCGGTCCGTCAGGGATGCCCCCTTTCGCGCGCTTCTATACGTATTGACTCTTGAGCCACTACTGCGGAAGCTGGCGACTCTAAGGGGCATCCCGCGAGAATTGGGATGCGGGACGAGCGTGTCTGCATACGCGGACGACGTCACCGTCATAGTGTCAAGCCACGAGCACATCGAGCGGGTCGGCGAGACACTGAAAGACTACGAAGCGGTGACAGGAGCAAAAATCAACCGGGAAAAGTCAGTGGGCTTGCGGCTCGGCACCTGGAGAAGCAAGCCATGCCGTCCACCAGTACCTCCGTCGTGGGACGCTGGACAGACGGCCCGGTTGAGTTGCTCGGGGTCTGGTTCGGTCCGGACCTCCAAGTGGAGAAGAACTGGAACGAGATAACGAGTAGGGTGGTCACTCTCGCCCAGCAATGGGCCGAGAGGAAACTGTCCCTAAAAGGTCGGGCGGAGGTGGTGAACGCGTACATCGCGTCCATCATCTACTACCGCCTGACCGTCGTACCTGTCCCGACCCTACCATCACCAAACTAGAACGCATCCTCTTCCGCTTCTTGTGGAAAGGAGCGTCCCGATGGTCAGGCGATCCTTTGCTGTCAACACCCGTTAAAAGGAGGGCTGGGCATGCCGTGGTTGATGATGCGCAGACACGCGCTGAGACTGCGACATCTCCGGCTCTATGTAGACGACGGTGAACAGGTGTGGTCGCCGTTTGTGAGGCACGCATTCCCGCAACTCGTCTCCATGACCGAACTACAGTCGTGGATCAAAAAGAGCCGAGGAAGGGCGAATGGCACCGCGAGTGTCGCGTTGCTCTCAAGCAACTCTGCCGTCCCGGGTCGACCTTGAGTGACTTCAACACAACCAAAGCATTCTATAGGGGATTAGTAGAGGGGAGGTACGACGACGAGCTCGGGGCTCTTTCCTTTTACGACCCTTTTGATCGAAAAACACCACTCCCTTTTTTTTACCCCCAAAGAAAAGCTCTACTTGTAATTTGTTCTATCTTGTGCAGCCCTGTGTGGCTAATAAAGAAAATATCTATCTATCTATCTATCTATTCTATCTATCTATCTATCTATCTATCTGTCTGTCTGCTGTCTGTCTGTCTGTTATCTATATATATACTATCTATCTATCTATCTGTCTGTCTGTCTGTCTGTCTGTCTGTCTGTCTATGTACGTACATACGTACTTACGTACCTATCTACCTACCTACCTACATATATGCTTGTCTGCTTACCAATCTGTCTGCCTCTCTGCCTGCCTGCCTGCCTGTCTGCCCGTCGATCTCTCTGCCCGTCCGTTCGTCCGTCCATCCGTCTGTCTGTCTGGTTGCCCTCCTCTCTCTCCATCTATCTATCTATCAATTAATCAATCAATAGTCCAATCATCGTTACTAATAGCAAATTGATTAGACTAAAATTAATAGTGACGTCATAAACGCAAAAATAAAATAGCTGTAAACGCCAGCCATGGAGGTGTCCATCAATCACAAACATCATCGTAAGCGGAATAATTAAAATACAAATCATAGAAAAGGAGAGAAATAAAGAAACAAAATGGACGTGTCTGAAGTCAGAGAAAGTAAGGCGTGAAAGCGAAATGATGCCAGCATAGGATAAATAGCGATGGAAGAGAGAGAGAGAGAGAGAGAGAGAGAGAGAGAGAGAGAGAGAGAGAGTGGGGGCAGAAAGAACAAAACGTGTCATGTTAGAAAGTGAGGAAGCGAGAGGAATGGAAAAAGGAGGGCGAGGGAGGGAGTAAAAGAGCAAGAGAGAGCAATAGAAAGAGGGAAGAGGAGGAGAAGAGAAAGAGAAATATTAAGAAAGAGAGTGAGAGAGAAAGCGGGGGACGATAAAGGATGAAAGGTGCCATGTTAGAAAATGAGGAGGCGAGGAAAAAGGAGAAAGGAAGAGAGAGACAGTGGGAGAGAGGTAGAGAGAGATAGAGAGAGGGGTACAGAGAGGGGAGACAGAGAGAGCAAGAGGATATAATATTTGCTGGGAGAAAGAGCGAATTAGAAAGAAAACAAAAAGCGTTCATTTAGAAACTGAGGGAGAGTGAAAGAGAGAGAGAGAGCAAGAGAGAGATATAGAAAGAGAGCGAAAGAACAAAATGTGCCATCTTAGAAGGTGAGGGAGCGAGAGAAGAGAGAGAAAGATGGAGGGTGAGAGCAAAAGACTAAGAATAGGTGAGAGTAAAAGAGAAAGACTGATAGAGAGAGAGAGAGAGAGAGAGAGAGGAAAGCAAGAGGATACAATAATTGCAGGTAGAAAGCGTGAGATAGTGAAAAGAAACAAAAGGCGTTATCTTCGGAAATGAAAATGAGAGAGAGGGAGAGAGAGGGGGGTTGAGAGATAGATAGATAGATAGATTGATAGATAGAGAGAGAGAGAGAGAGCGCAGATACAATATTTGCAGGGAGAAAATGGAGAGAGAAAACAGAAGGCGGCATCTTAGAGGGGGACGGGAAATGATAAAAGGTGCCATGTTAGAAAATGAGTAGGCAAGAAAAAAGGAGAGAGAGAGCAAGAGAGAGACTGTGGGAGAGAGGAAGAGAGAGATAGAGAGAGGCTGATAGGGAGGGGAGAGAGAGAGAACAAGAGGATATAGTATTTGCTGGGAGAAAGTTGGACAGGGGGAGGTGGGGAAGGAGGAAGCAATATAGAAAACGAGAAAACAAGAGGATACGACATTAAGAGAGAGAGAGAGGAAGAAAGAGAAAGAGAGAGTGATAAGTGGATAGAGCTTTTTGAGTAAGAAAGAGTGTTCTTACTTTTTCTTGAAGCTGGATAGTCTTAAAAGAGAGAGAGAGAAAGAATGAGAGAGAATGAAAGAGAGAGAGGGACAGACGGACAGAAGAGAGGCTGAGGCAGTTGGAGAGAGAGAGAGAGTGACAGAGGGATTGAGAGAGAGAGAGAGAGAGAGAGAGAGAGAGAGTGAGAGCGATTGAAAGATACTGACAGCGAACAAGAAATATAGAGAGCACAGCATTCTATATAACTCAACGTGCTGCAAAAGTCTTTATAAGCAAATATACCCTATTAATAAATATATAAAAATTGATGAAAAATATATTTAAAATTAAAAGAAATTGTTTAAAGAAAAATTTTATAAAATAATTATTTTTAGTGAAGACATTTCTCGATATTTTTCATTTTATTTTCTGTCTGTCTGGCTGAAATCATTTTATTTTTATTTTCACATCTCCATCTATTTCTTAGCACATTTTCACCTTCTTCTTGTTAATATTTATTTATTAACGTTCCATATCTTCTCGACTTCTGACTTCGTAAATTTTTCTTACTTAAAACTTACAAGCTTTTCTGTCTGTCTGTCTCTCTCTCTCTCTCTCTCTCTCTCTCTCTCTGTCTATCTCTCTTTCATTCAATCGTTCTCCCACTCTCACCATCTCTTGCTCTATCTTGCCGACGTCTGTATTTACTCTCTTTCTGTTCCTCGTGCGTCTCCTAATGCCTGTCTCTCTTTTCACACGTTATATTTTCTTTTTCTTGTTTTTCTTTCTCTTTATCTATACAATGTTCAAGTACTCATCAAACTCCATTTCACTCAGTCCAGCTCTTTCCTTCTCTTCCCTCCTTCCTTCCTTCCTTCCTTCCTTCCTTCCTTCCTTCCTTTCATCCTTCTTTTTTTCCCTAAGCTATCCTCCAGCTGCACCGCCAGCACCAGCACCACCAGCACCACCAGCACCACCAGCACACCAGCCCCACCACCACCGGCACCTGCATCACCACCAGCACCACCAGCACCAGCACCAGCACAGCACCAAAACCGCCCCCACCGCCGCCGCCGCCACCACCACCACCACCACCACCACCACCACCCCACCTTTTTTTCGGTTTATTTCTGCTGCAATATTCCTACTCTCACCATTTCTCTCTCTCTTTCTCTTTCTCATCTTTTCCATCTTTCTGACATAATTTACTTTTCATTTTTATCTTTCATATTTTCACAATTTCTTTCTTTCTTTCTTTCTTTCTTTCTTTCTTTCCTTATTTTTTCTTGTTTTCAGTCTTCAATTTTCTTTTCATTTTTTCCCTTTTGCTTCCTTTAGTTGTTTTTTATTGTTTTGCTTTCTTCATTTTATCATTCTATCGCACATAAAAAAATGTATCACCAACACATACAATTTACACATGTTGACATTTGCTTGTTGGATGATACATTCTGCAATACCGTTCTATTCGATCGCTTTATTTAATTTCTCAGTGCTTTTACTTGCTTTAATCACTGGACTGCGGCCATGCTGGGGCACTTCTTTAAAGACTTTCGTCGCGCAAATGGATCCCAGGACTTATATTTTGTTTTTAAATGTGTCACTTACATATTCGTATTCCTTTGCCGAGCTGCCAAGGGATGTATTTTTTTTTTCATTCGCAAAATATGCATTTTTTAAAAGGAAGTAAAAAAATCTGAAAATTGGCTATAATAATGTAGTCTTCCAGTCTCATTACTATGAAGGATTGATGGTATGGAGAAAAATATTGGAGGAGAGAGTTATAGAGGTTTAAAGATCGAAAAAACTATTTTTAGTCAATAACGAGATAATAATTTTCTGCGGTTAGCAGAGGAGTATCAACTTTAAGGTTGTACCCTATGAAATTTATAGTTTAGCGACTGTAGCATGACCTGTTCATTGTAGGTTTCTAAATAAAGAGAAATACCAAATACAATCAACATGTATCATCTTACTACTTCGTTTGTCTCTTGTTTTATTATTTTTAAAATTTGTTATATTAATTATTTGTCTGCATACGTTTACTTTGAGTATTTCAGTATTATGTATACCTGTCATGTATCTGTGTACATCATCAATATATAAGTGCATGTAGATGTATGTATTCACGTATAAATTTATATGTACATTTATGCATTCATGTGTGTGTGTGTGTCTGCCTGTGTGTAAAGGGGGCGTGTCTCTAAAAATTTGAAGTTGAGTAATGTTTTCATGTTTGGATTTGTAAACTACGACAAGAATAACACTGGTCAACAAGCAGTTAATGCCAGGCTGACTGTTGATTGGCTAAAATTACCCAAATTTCCCAACTTTAATTCCAAATAACACCAGGTTCTTTAATTTACGAGATAAAGTAATTGGTTGATCGTAATCAAAATTCAGAGTTGCATCGATACACCAAAATTGAAAGCAATCTGAGCAAAATTAAAGGGGGCTCATTTTGCAAAGGAAAAAGACTAGATCCCTGCGAAGTTACAGAGAGCTAAAAAAAAAACACCAGTAGGACACACACACGCACAGACACCACACACACACACACACACACACATACGTATATACACATACACAAACAACCCCCACCCCCTCTCTCATACGACGGTCTTTTGTAGCTTCCGTTTACCAAATTCACTCCCCAGGACGACCTTTGCGCAGGGTGCTGCACAGTGGACTGGACTCCAACCCACGCGGTGGCAAAGCGATTTTCTTAACCACACAACCATTTTCTTTAGTTTTACACTTTTTCAATCTGTCATTCATTCATTCTTTCTTTCAATTTTTGTTTATCATTCTTTCTCTCCCCCTCATTCTGAGGTACACGTTCGCTGATGCTTAGAAATCCATACATACACGGAGGTACATGCACACTAACTCGTTCTCATGCGCGCGTGCGCACACACACACAAAACTTGAATCTATCTATCTATCTAGGGACGAATCGGTTTATCAGCTGAGTCTATCGTCAATATTGTCACGCCTCCTTCCTTCAAACGGGAAGGAAGAGCTATTTTCATCTTCCTTGTGGCTATGGCGAAAGAATGTATCTGGTGGACGCGTCTGAAAGGATTGGAGACAAACACTTTCCTCTCTGGTCAATCTCTCATCAACTTCTTCAAGTACCACTTGAAAAGGAAAGTGAGAGTAGAGAGGCAAGTTTTGTCTAGCGAATGTTTTAAAAAAGATGGGTGAATGTAGCAAGGATGGCAAGTATGAATGACGAAGCCACCTTGAGCATAATCCTATGAACCCAGAAATTGAAAACAGAGGGTTACCCACTTGCAAACAAATGTGGTAACATATAACAATATTGACCGAGGTTACCGTGGTTTTTTCGGAGGTTTTTCTTCCACGGATAAACCTTATCTGCTTCTCCCTTTACACTGTACATCATGACACTGTGATACACGAACCCTATTGATCGTTTTCTTTTCCTCTTCCCCTTCTTTCCACTTTTTTCTTCTTTTTTCCTTTTTCTTTTCTTTTGTTTCTTTTTTTACCCTTTTCTTTTTTCTTTTTTCCCTTTTACGATCCCTTTTGATCGAAAACCTACGCCACTTTTTTTGTTTCTTTTGTTTTTTGTTTTTTTTCATCCCCCAAAAGAAAAGCTCTACCTTGTAATTTGTCCCATCTGTGTGCAGCCCTGTGTGGCCAATAAAGTAACTTATCTATCTAGAAATCATAGCCATAAGTGAGACCAGACTCCACAATCCGCGGGCCCTAAAGACCATGTTTGGCGGACAGTTCAAAACATATTTTCCCCCTGTCTGCCGAGAATGGGCGGTAGTGGCACCCGCGGTACTTTTTCACAAGAGTCTGGATCTCAAAGTAAGGACAATATTCGTAGACCCGGAGGGTTTAGACTGGTCGTCCTGGATGTCGACGGCAGCAATGGTGCGCTTTTCGACTCGTATCAGTTTACGCACGCCCTTAACAGGTCGGGCGGATTTCTTTCAACGTCTAGAAGTATTCTTGGGAACGTCTCGTCCTTTACTCTTAGTGGGGGGATTGGAATGCTACCTTGGACACGCATGTAGACTACGTGGGTAGAGATAGGAATAGACGGGGATGCAAATGCCTCAGAGACCTGCTCAGACGCTTTCAAACTGTCTGACAGGTTCCGACTAGACCACCCGAATGTGCCAACGTGGACATGGAGCAACCGCATCGGGTCGTCGAGATCGTATCTAGATAGGATACTGTGTAGGACAGTAGACAGAGATAGCATAGGATGTCCACAATTCACATAGTCAGCTACCGGATCACAAACTTGTGACATGTACGCTAGACTTAGGTAAGACACTTAGGCAGGGTCCCGGATACTGGAAACTAAACGCGTCTTCCCATCGAGACAGGTTTTCAGAGACCGGATTAGCACACTAGTAAGAGGGCTTTGACGGGAGCCATCATCAACAACAAATGGTGGTTGCCCTCAAGAGAGCAGCAGTAAAAGCAGAAAGCGATTAGGTACAGCAAAGCACTAGCCATAGATAGAAATAGAGTAGAGGGTGAGCTAGTTAAGAAGTAGAAGAGGCAATTAGAAGCGGCATCGCATCCGACGTTTTGGCGGCGAGGTTGGCCCTCGACCAACACTTACGCCAAACACGAAGGATGTGCTGTCAGAGCTAGGATGCGTGCTCTAAGGAACGAAGGTGTTGGAGCGCGAGAGAAGAAGCCGGGTGGCAGAGGCGCAACAGGGCAACAAAGCCACCATTCGGTCCCTGGGTAGATGAACAGGGGCGCGAATTGCTCGAGCCAAGTAAAATGTGTGAGGCCTTTCAGCAGCATTTTGCCCGACTGTTCGGAACGAGTGGAGGGCAAGAACGTAGGGTGGACTTCAGTGCCTACCTACATAGCCTACCACGACTCTCGACAAGAAAAGGCAGGGTGCTGCGAAGGTTGCCATCACGGCGGCGGAAGTGCAGGAAGCGATGGCAGAATGCTCGAGGGACAAATCACCGGGTTGGATGGTCTACCCTACGAGCTTTACAATTGTATGCCAGACTTGTTTGGAGATCTCTTGGCGGCGGTGTACTGCAACTGGCAGCAAAACGGGAGCATTCCTGGTTTTGTGAGCCGAGGAGCCGTAACACTGTGAAGAAGAAAGATCTAAACAAGGGAAATGTAATAGATAACTTTAGGCCCATCACTCTGCTTAATGCAGACTTGAAAATTTTGGCCAAGGTGCTAGCCAAGAGGTTGGCGCTTGTCATCGAGAAAAAACTGGTCGACAGGCGCAAACGTGCGCCGTGCCAGGCCGGACCATCCATGACAACCTCCATCTGATGCGCTACTTCATAGACAGGGTAGTTAACGAACCTGGCATGGGTGGGGCCCTGATCAACTGGATCAATCGAAAGCCTTTGATAGGGTAGACCATCGATACTTGGAGGCAGTCCTGAGAGCGGCTGGTTTCGTTCCCGTCTTCCGCGCTGGATAGCTGCCTTGTACAGAGGCATCCGTTCGGGTAATTCGCGTAAATGGACATCTATCGAGGACCTTTCGGACTGCACGTTCGGTCCGTCAGGGATGCCCCCTCTCGGCGCTTCTATACGTATTGACTCTTGAGCCACTACTGCGGAAGCTGGCGACTCTAAGGGGCATCCCGCGAGAATGGGGATGCGGGACGAGCGTTGTCTGCATACGCGGACGACGTCACCGTCATAGTGTCTAGCCACGAGCACATCGAGCTGGTCGGCGAGACACTGAAAGACTACGAAGCGGTGACAGGAGCGAAAATCAACCGGGAAAAGTCAGTGGGCTTGCGACTAGGCACCTGGAGAAGCAAGCCCATGCCGTCCACCAGCGCCTCCGTCGTGGGACGCTGGACCGACGGCCCGGTTGAGTTGCTCGGGGTCTGGTTTGGTCCGGACTCCAAGTGGAGAAGAACTGGAACGAGATAACGAGTAGGGTGGTCACTCTCGCCCGGCAATGGCCGAGAGGAAACTGTCCCTAAAAGGTCGAGCGGAGGTGGCGAACACGTACATCGCGTCCGTCATCTACTACCGCCTGACCGTCGTACCTTGTCCCGACCCTACCATCACCAAACTACAACGCATTCTCTTTCGCTTCTTGTGGAAAGGATGCGTCCCGATGGTCAGGCGATCCATTTGCTGTCAACACCCGTTAAAAGGAGGGCTGGGCATGCCGTGGTTGATGATGCGCAGACACGCGCTGAGACTGCGACATCTCCGGCTCTATGTAGACGACGGTGAACAGGTGTGGTCGCCGTTTGTGAGGCACGCTTTCCCGCAGCTCGTCTCCATGACCGAACTGCAGTCGTGGATCAAAAAGAGGCCGAGGAAGGGGCGAATGGCACCGCGAGTGTCGCGTTGCTCTCAAGCAACTCTGCCGTCCTGGTCGACCTTAAGTGACTTCAAACACAACCAAAGCATTCTATAGGGTTTAGTAGAGGGGAGGTACGACGACGAGCTCGGGGCAAACCTGGACGTCGACGAGGAGTACCTGACCGCCTGTTCAGGACGACTTTCGGCCAGGGCCATGGACAACTTCCAGAGATCCCTGGCCTGGCAGTGCTACCGAAGCGCTACCCGTTCGGGATAAGCTCTACAGACACCGCTCGAGAAACACGGGGCCGACCTGCCCGAGATGCGGTCAGAGCGACGAAACCGTTCTGCACGCACTCGTTCAGTGTCCAACAATTTCCGACCTGTGGGCTCTTATGTCGAACAACTGCTGTCACGTGTGGGACGAGTCGGTTTATCAGCTGAGTCTATCGTCAATATTGTCACGCCTCCTTCCTTCAAACGGGAAGGAAAGCCCATTTTCATCATCCTTGTGGCTATGGCGAAAGAATGTATCTGGTGGACGCGTCTGAAAGGATTGGAGACAAACACTTTCCTCTCTGGTCAATCTCTCATCAACTTCTTCAAGTACCACTTGAAAAGGAAAGTGAGAGTAGAGAGGCAAGTTTTGTCTAGCGAATGTTTTAAAAAAGATGGGTGAATGTAGCAAGAATGGCACGTATGAATGACGAAGCCACCTTGAGCATAGTCCTATGAACCCAGAAATTGAAAACAGAGAGTTGCTTATTTGCAAAAAAAAAAAAAAAAAAAAAAAGAAATATAAAATGTGACTTCATTGACCGAGGTTACTGTGGTCTTTTCCGTAGGCTTTTCTTCCACGAGTAAACCTCATCTGTCTCCCCTTTACACTTCATATTGACATTTCTGTGATAACGATCCCTATTGATCATTTTTTTTCCTCTCCCCTTTTTTTTTTAAACCCCCCTTTTTTTGTCCTCTTTCTCTCCTTTTACGATCCCTTTTGATCGAAACTAACCCCTTTCTTTTTTTTTTTTTTTTAACCTTCAAAAGAAAAGCTCTACCTTGTAATTTGTTCTATCTGTGTGCAGCCCTGTGTGGCTAATAAAGAAACATATCTATCTATCTATCTATCTATCTATCTATCTATCTATCTATCTATCTATCTATCTATCTATCTGTCTGTCTGTCTGTCTGTCTGTCTGTCTGTCTGTCTATCTGTCTGTCTGTCTGTCTGTCTGTCTGTCTGACTGTCTTTCTATCTATCCAAGTAATTCGAACCGTTCGTCCGCCTCTTCGTGTGTCTGTCTGCCTGCCCGTCTATCTATCTATCTATCTATCTATCTATCTATCTATCTATCTATCTATCTATCTATCTGTCTGTCTGTCTGTCTGTCTGTCTATCTGTCTGTCTATTTGTCTGTCTACCTGTCTGTCTGTCTTTCTATCCAACTCGAACGTTCTTCCGCCTCTTCGTCTGTCTGTCTGTCTGTCCGTCTGTCTGTCTGCCCATCTATCTATCTATCTATCTATCTATCTATCTATCTATCTATCTATCTATCTGTCTGTCTGTCTGTCTGTCTGTCTGTCTGTCGGTCTGACTATCTATCAATCTATCTACCTATGTATCTATCTACCTGTCTGTCTGTCTTGCTATTTATCGATTTATCTGTCGGTCTGTCTATCTGTTTGTTTGTCCAACTAAATCCATCCGCCTATCCATCCGTCCATTCGTCCTTTCGTTTGCCTGTCTGTCTGTCTGTCTATCTACTTTTCTATAAATCAGTTACGCATTCTCATACATCCAAACACCCACGTTTTTACTTTTGTCGCTATTACGAAGCTTCTTCATGCACTGCTCCTTTCAGATATCTCTTTTGCCCCTGTTACATCTTCCTTATCTTCTCTTGCTGTCCACCATTTTGTCTTCCTCTTCCACTCTTTATATCCCTCTCCGCTATAATTTCGTCCTCCTCGCCTTACCAATTCAATCTCATTTCTCCTTTCTCCCCTCGAATATAACAATAAAGCGTAGCCATTTAGACGACAGCCCAATAGACGAGTGATGTTTTGTCGTCAGAAAATAACTTATTCTATTAATATTAATATTAGTATAAAATTATTCTTCAAATGTACACGTGTTGCTAAGAGATATGAAATAATTTAGCGTTCGTTTTGTTTATTTGAAAAAGGTAGCTTTACTTACATAATAATACATCGTGCTAGGAAATGTTTGATTAATTCGGCATTATTCAAAAAGTACGACGGCAAAGAAATATATAACAATGTATGTATATGTGTCTGTGTATGTGTGTGCGGGGTATGTATGTTGAGGCACACTGGTAAACATACACAAATACACACACACACATGCACACACACATACACACACATATGTACATGTTAGCAATAATTTGATTAATTTTTTTCTTAATTAACAGCAAAGTTCATCAGGTACTTTATAACATGAATGCTTTTAAGAAAATTTCATATTTTTTTCTTTTGGCATTCCTTTCTATTCATACATACATACATACATACATACGAAAAATACATAGATACATACATACATACATACATACGAAAATACCCTGTTGTTGATGTTGAAATTCCAATGAAGGAACTTTGGATCTTGGTTAGAAACCGGTTCTTTCTCTATTGGCAAAAAATCTTGAAATAAACTGAATAATGACATATATACATGCATAAAAATTTGTATAACTTTCCAGACCTTTATCATTTACGTATATATGAGCATGTCGAGACATGTAACTATATGCATGAATATATATATATATGAAACAAAACATACAAATCTACGCATGCACATACACATACATAAATACATGATAATGGAAATCTGTCGGGGTTCGACAATGACGTCAGTGACTCCGGAGGTGGGAGCGGAGCCCAAAGGTGGATGCGCAGACGCGGCTACGTTTTGGGCACGTAACAGTAGAAGTAGGATTGGGGATCCTCTCTTTTCGGGCTTGTCGCTTCTGGTCCAGGCTCTTGAGGCGCTTTTCCTCGAACAGCCTAACACCCTTTTGGACAGCTGGACGCCAGGCGCCGCGGTTAGAGGCAAGTGATTCCCAGCCACGGGCTGAAATGCGGCAGGCCTCAAGGGAAGTTTTCAGGCTGTCCTTGTATCACCTCAGTGGCCTTCCAGGGTTTCTTGCTCCAGAAGCCAGCTCAAAGAAGATCATCTTTGGTAGATGCGCGTCATCCATTCGGACTACTTGTCCGACCCACCGGAGCTATACCTTCATGATGAGGGCTTCGATCCCTGGCATTTCGGCTCTGCGAAGCACCTCAGTGTTGGAAACTCTGTCCACCCAGGAAATATCTATGATACGTCGCAAGCAGCGGAGGTGGAATTGGTCAAGTACTCGCATTTGTTTCCTCTACAGGGTCCACGTCCCACGGCTCTTTCTCTATTGGCAAGAAATCTTGAAAGAAAACTGAATAATGCCATGCATAACATACATACATGCATACATACATACATACATACATACATACATACATACATACATACATACATACATACATACATACACTGTCTTAGTTTCTCCTGTGGTTCATGTCATATCAGTAAAAGTTCATATTTTTATTTACACAGTAAATCCTATCCACTACTTGGTAATAGAGGGTTAGCTGACTCCTGATTATTCATTCGGTCTTCTCCATTCCTTGAAGATGGTTCTAAATTACTGTGAGGACAGAAGAAACTTATCTTCCATTTCGTTGGCTCCGTTGACAGCCAGCACATGTGTCTTTATCTTTGAAGTTCTTGTAGCAACGAGCTTGCTACTGCATGCAGCTATTCATCAATCTTCCTTCAAAGGTACAAAGGCAGAAGCAGTAATTATATTAACTTTTAATGCAACATCTTTCTCTGATCTCTTAGTTAGGTGGGATCGCAGTTCCCATGACGTTTTGCAGGGCCACCGAATTTGATGGAAACGGGGGAAGTACTGTCAATCCAGAAACCTGGGCTGAATTCTTGCAACCAAAATATACTTCACTAAAAGCACTCAAGATTCTACGTAGTGGTGTTAAATCAAGCGATAGGTTACGTCTTATTTCTTTACTACCCACAAGGGGCTAAACAGAGAGAACAAAAACAAGGACAGACAAACGAATTAAGTCGATTATATCGACTCCAGTGCGTAACTGGTACTTATTTAATCGACTCCGAAAGGATGAAAAGCGAAGTCGACCTCGGTGAAATTTGAACTCAGAACGTAACGGCAGACGAAATACCTCGTTCTTTACTATCCACAAGGGGCTAAACACAGAGAGGACAAACAAGGACTGGCAAAGGGATTAAGTCGATTACATCAAATGCAGTGTGTAACTGGTACTTGATTTATCGAACCCGAAAGGATGAAAGGCAAAGTCGACCTCGGCGGAATTTGAACTCAGAACGTAACGGCAGACGAAATACCGCTAAGTATTTCGCCCGGCGTGCTAACGTTTCTGCCAGCTCGCCGATAGGTTACGTCTAACATCCAAATAGGCTCTGTGCTTGTTTGTCCTCTCTGTGTTTAGTCCCTTGTGGGTTGTAAAGAAATAGGCATTTCGTCTGCCGTTACGTTCTGAGTTCAAATTCCGCCGAGGTCGTCTTTGCCTTTCATCCTTTCGGGGTCGATTAAATAAGTACCAGTTACGCACTGTGGTCGATATAATCGACTTAATCCGTTTGTCTGTCGTTGTTTGTCCCCTCTGTGTGTAGCTCCTTGTGGGCAGTAAAGAAATAAGAATTGTTACCGCGGCAAGCTGGCAGAAACCTTAGCACACCGGGCGAAATGCTTAGCGGTATTTCGTCTGCCGGTACGTTCTGAGTTCAAATTCCGCCGAGGTCAACTTTGCCTTTCATCCTTTCGGGGTCCATTAAATAAGTACCAGTTACGCACTGCAGTTGATGTAATCGACTTAATCCGCTTGTCTGTCCTTGTTTGTCCCCTCTGTGTGTAGCCTTTTTGTGGGCAGTAAAGAAATAGGTATTTCGTCTGCCGTTACGTTCTGAGCTCAAATTCCACCGAGGTCGACTTTGCCTTTCATCCTTTCGGGTCGATTAAATAAGTACCAGTTGCGCACTGGGGTCGATGTAATCGACTTAATCCGTTTGCCTGTCCTTGTTTGTCCCCTTTATGCTTACCCCTTGTGGGCAATAAAGAAATAAGAATTGTTACCGCCTAGGTCAAAATGTCTAGCTGCATTTCTTTGGAATCTTTTAAGTTGCGAGTTCCAGTCCTATCGATGTTATCTTTATCTTTCGGTTCAATTAGCAAAAAAAAAATAGTCAAGTACTGGGTAGATGTAATTGACTAACCACACCCTTTAAGACTGCTGACCTTACATCAAAATTTGAAACAATTTCATTGCATTTTCTCAAAAACACGTTATTCATTTGTATCTCTCTCTCTGAGTTTAGATTCAAATCACAGTTAAAAACAGTTATATTTTTAACCCACCTCCGCAGAGAAGTTAGAGAGCCTTTAAAGTGGTCCATTAACCTGCTTGAAATAGCAGTCAAACTCTATCTTAAATTACACCCTTTCTCCTTAAAGAAGGGAAAGACACATTATATAAAAGCAACTCTAATTGTCCGAAAAAATTTAAAACATGGTTACATCTGGAGTGCATTTAATCATAGGCATGGTCAATCAGGGTTTACCTAATACTGAACAGCAAAAATAAAATGAACAGAAATAGCTATAATCCCACTTCCTCTTTCTCTTACTCTGCTTGTCTGTCTATCATTTCTCTCTGTTTCTCATTTCTCTCTGCCTTTCGCTCTCTTCCTCTTTCTGTCCCTCCCTACACACTCTCTCTCTCTTTCTCTCAGTCTTTCACTCTCTCTGTTCGTCCAGATGCATTATGCTGGATGGGAGTCGATTCACTCAAACAAACTCGTTCCAAATAAAATATGGCCGTGACTCTATTCAAACGAACTCAGTATTGTTCTGGCCTTTGTTAACGTGTCCTGTTTAGGGGATCATATTTCATATGATGAGAACAAGATTAACTATTCATGCATTCTTCGTGCTGTTGCTGGTGCTGGTGCTGTTACTACTACTACTACTACTACTACTGCTGCTGCTGCTGCTGCTGCTTCTGCTGCTTCTGCTGCTTCTACTACTACTACTACTACTACTACTACTGCTGCTGCTGCTGCTGCTTCTACTGCTATTACTACTACTACTACTACTACTACTACTACTACTACTATAAGAATATATAAAAAGGAAATATAAGAAGGAAAACAAACCAAGTAGTAGTAGTAGTGGTGGTAATAGTAGCAGTAGCAGCAGTAGTAGTAGTTGTAGTAGACGTACTTGTAGTAGTAGTAGTAGTAATAGTAGTAGTAGTAATATTAGTAGTATATACTTGTTTCTTTGAGTCTTTTGGAAGGGGAGGCACATAGACCAGTCCTTTCTCACCCCCCCCCCCAAAAAAAAAGAAATCGCAGGGTGTGACATCTGGAGACCTGGGAGGCCAGGGCATGAGAACTCGATCATCTCGCCCAGACAGTCCAATCCATCTGTCTGGCAGTGTTGTGTTTCTAACCCGAGGCTCCAGTGCGGTGGGGGCCCCATCCTGTTGGAAAATGAAGTCGTCAGACTCTTCCTCACTCAACTTATCCATTAACCAGTCTCCCAGCATGTCGAGGTACGTGTCACCATTGACTGTTGCTCCTTCAAAGAATAATGGTCCGTAGACAGCTTTCTTGGACATGGCACAAAACACGTTTACCTTTGGGGAATCTCACTGATGCTCAAAAAGTCCATGTGGGTTTTCAGTACCCCATATGCGAGTGTTATGCTTGTTAACTTTGCCATTTACGTGGAAGGTCGGTCGCCTCATCGCTAAAAACAAGCCGGTCATCGAATCCGTCATTTTTCAACTTTACTTGCAATGCTGGTTTATCAGTGTCCTGCAAATGTTGGACTAACTGTAGCTTGTAAGGTGTCATCTGCAGTCGTCTTTTTAAGATACGCCAAACAGTTGTTGTAGGAAGCTGAAGTTCCCTACTGGCTCTTCTGACCGATTTACGGGGACTCCGCTCGAAGGCAGTTCGAACTCGCTCAACCGTATCAGCTGAAGTTGAGGGGCGTCCCGTTCTCTTAGTTGGGTACAAACACCCATCCTTCATGAATTTACCATGCCATCTCAATATGGACTTCCTTTATGATGCCTCTTTTCGGAATTTTGTGCAAAATTCACGTTGAACAAGTGTCCATGGTTCAGTTTTTGCAAATTAAAGGATGCAAGAGGCCTTTTCTGGTTGAGTGAACGCCATTACTGGATCTGAAAAAATATGAAAAAGTCATTAGCATTACAAAAAACTTAATGAATTTAGTTTTAAAATGATATCAGTTTCATCTTACTACTAATCATAGTGCAGCAGATATGAGGACTTGAAATGTGCCCATGACTTCTGGAACACCCTGTATATACATATATATATATATATATATATATATATATATATATATATATATATATATATATAAGGCATAATAAATCTCTGAACGAGGTATAAACAGTAACTGCACGACAATGTGAGGTATGTTTGCCATCTCAATATGGCTAACCACTAAGGGTGGGTGTTACTGTAGCTTGTAGCCACAGGAGAACATCGTCTCCAGCTGGCTTTAGGCCTAAAGTGTGCCTAAAGCCAGCTAGAGACGATGTTCTCCTGGGGCTACAAGCTACAGTAACACCCACCGTTAGTGGTTAGCCATATTGAGATAGCAAACATACCTCACACACACACACACACACACATATATATACATATATATATATATATATACACTTATATGTATTCGTTTTAACTACTTTGGGAATGGGTATAAAAAAAAATGCATCCCTCTGCCAAGCCACGCCGAACTAGCATAAAAAAGCAGACTCATCAAACCTGTATGATTTCAAGCTCAAATTCACTGCCTATACATCAGATCGTAGTTGTTGGAGAGACCATGCTGAGGCCCACGTCCGGCAGTGAAGTGATCATGGGCAAAAGGAAAGGAGGTTATATATCGCCATTTTATACTTGCGCAGACACATTATTTGATTTGATTTTGTTAACTATACAGTATAGTAGGCTTAGCTGGGCACCGTCTGTGAGGAAAACAGCATCATTAGGCAATTCACTCTACCAGAAATTTGGAGACATGCTGTATTGCTTGGCATTCGCCCCGGAAGCTACAGTACGGAAATGTACCAATATGAACATGTACCGAGAATGATAAAAATCAAACATCCAGTCAACATCATGGTGTTTGGAGTGATCACTATAGATGGCGACGTTTTCCTCCATTTATCTTCCTACAGAGCCCAGACTCAACACGGAGGCCTACATCAAGTGCCTGGAGAAAAGAGTGTTGCCTTGGGTCAATAGAGTGGCTAGTGGAAAAAACTTACGTTTGGCAACGCCACACAAGCAGGAGAACCCAGTCATAGCTGCCAGGCAAATTGTCCGACCACATCACCCCTAACATCTGACCACCTAACTTCTCAGACTGCAACCTCCTTAATTATTATTAAGTTGAGCGAGATTCCCAAATGAGCGAGAGACCACCAACAAAATTCCTTGTAACAACAAAGATGAACTGAATGCAAGGATTATGGCAGCATTTACCAACTTAAACAAAGAGACCGTCCAGAAGAGCTGCAGGAGATTTTCGAAGTAGTCCGGAGACCGTGGTAGAAGCCAATAGCGATTTTATTTAAAATATTTCTATGTAATTTTGCTAAAATATCTGTTAAAATGAAATATCAGTGTAATTTTTAATTTTGGGTAATTTAGACGACAGTTCAATTCATCGATGTAGGTCCGTTGTTGTTGATCAATATTTTTTCATTTTCTGTTTATTTTAAATTTGACTCCTGATAAACCAATGTATATCTATGTCATTATCTGTAATCTATGAGCTTAAGACGTATGTCCAGTGTTAACATAGGTAATTATATCGGTAGTATAATGGATACTTTTATCCCTTAGACTGTTATTCCTACCTCTAACTCTACTAAACTCTCTATATGCATATATAAATGAGAAATGTATAAAAATTGGTGCGGTGGTGGAAGTGAAAGAGTGACAGACAATTATTCTTTGCGTCGTTGTCTTTGAGTTCGAGTCTCGCCGGGATTATCTTGCTTTTCATTCCTGTAGGTTTATCTACTGAATGGAATGATTGGAGGGAAACTTGGCTGCTATTTCTAATAAATCAAGCAACCAAATAGACGCTTCTGCGGTAACTCATTATTTTGTTTATAGGCACAGGTGTGGCTGTGTGGTAAGTAGCTTGCTTACCAACCACATAGTTCCGGGTTCAGTCCCACTGCGTGGCACCTTGGGCAAGTGTCTTCTACTATAGCCTCGGGCCAACCAAAGCCTTGTGAGTGGATTTGGTAGACGGAAACTGAAAGAAGCCCGTCGTATATATGTATATATATGTGTGCATGTATGTTTGTGTTTGCCCCCCCCCCTAGCATTGCTTGACAACCGATGCTGGTGTGTTTACGTCCCCGTAACTTCGCGGTTCTGCAAAAGAGACCGATAGAATAAGTACTGGGGTTACAGGAGGAATAAGTCCCGGGGTCGAGTTGCTCGATTAAAGGCGGTGCTCCAGCATGGCCGCAGTCAAATGACTGAAACACGTAAAAGAGAGTGAAAAAAAAAGAGAAACAAACGACGTAACGTATACTTAATGTAAAAACGAACGGGAGAAAAACAGAAGGTCCATAATTTTTCATCAGTTATCAACAAATGGTTCAGTTTCGCACCTTCAACGGTTCGACCCAGTGCTCTCCAGTTGACAGAGCACGCAAAAAAAAAAAGAAGAAATTTTTTTGCGTAGAATTAGGGACAAGGGCAAACAAAACAAGGAAAACGACACAGAAAGGGATTTAGGACGGTGGAAAAGGACGAACAATCGAAGAAAGGGGCTACGGAGACGAGAATTGTTGGAAGGATGGAGAACAGAGAGACTGAATTTGCGACTGGTCAACTAAGGGCCCAGTCTAAGAAAGGAAGAGAAAGAGGAACCAGCCGCTGGTCATGTATATCTATCTATCTATCTATCTATCTATCTATCTATCTATCTATCTATCTAATCCTATCTATCTATCTATCTATCTATCTATCTATCTATCTATCTATCTATCTATCTATCTATCTATCTATCTATCTATCTATCTATCTATTCTTTTATTCTTTTACTTGTTTCACTTATTTGAACACCACCTTCAAGTTTTTAGTCGAACAAATTCTATCGGTCTTTTTTTGCCGCTAAGTTGTGAGAACACACCAATTCCGGTTTTCAAACGGTGATGCTGGGGTGGAGTGGGCGGCAAACACTGACACAAAGAAACACACACACGCACACACACACACACACACACACACACACACCACACACACACACACACACACACACATATATATATATATATGAAGGGCTTCTTTCAGTTTCCGTCTTCCAAATCCACTCACAAGGCTTTGGTCCGTCCGAGGCTATAGAAACATACTTGCCTAACGTGCCAAGCAGTGGGGCGGGGCCCGAAAGCGTATGGCTGGCAAGAAGGCTCCTTGCCACACAGCCAGTCCCTCTCCAATTCACACACACACATACACACACACACACACACACGCACACACACATATATATATATTGTATACATATATACACACACACACACGTATATACATCCGTCCATCCATCCATCCATCCATCCATCCATCCATCCATCCATACATACATACATACGTATACATGCATATGCAACGAAAATAGTGAATCCTGCTATCAAAGAAAGGAGCGAACACGTTAGTATCTTGACTATATTACTGCATTATTGATATTAAGGACAATACATTAGGAGAAAGACTCGTTTCACTACATTACAGCTCGTCAGGCGATGTTTCCCGTGTTTTATAGAAACGAAGAACGATCCTACAACCTTTAAATTATTATTTCTATCACCATATACACACTATATGTGCATGTGTGTGTGCGTCTGTGAATATATATACATATATATTATATATATATAGGCATATTGTGTGTATATATATATATATATATTATATATATAGGCATGTTGTGCGCGTGTGTGTGTGTAAGCGTAGAATATATATATATATATTCATGTATGTATATGAGTATATATACATTTATATAAAAATAAATAGAGAGATGAATATATATATATAGTTATAGATATACACACAAGATACCTAGATTCCTATATGTGAGTATATAAAAACATATAAACAGCGGTACACATACACAAAATCCACACACTCACACACACACACATATTCACGTATATATGTATATGCGTACCCGTGTATATATATATATATATATATATTTCTTTACTACCCACAAGGGGCTAAACACAGAGGGACAACAAGGACAGACAAAGGGATTAAGTCGACTACATCGACCCCAGTGCGTAGCTGGTACTTATTTATCGACCCCGAAAGGATGAAAGGCAAGTCGACCTCGCGGAATTTGAACTCGGAACGTAACGACAGACGAAATACGGCTACGAATTTCGCCCGGCGTGCTAACGTTTCTACCAGCTCGCCGCCTTGTTATATATATATAATATAATATATTATATATATATTATATATATATCTATCTACACCACACCCACATATATATATCAGAGAGAGAGAGAGAGAGAGAAAGAGAGTGAGAGGGTCCATATTTAGATAAAGCAACATATGTGTGCACGGGTGCGTGCATATGCGTGCGCTTATTTTTCGCGTGTATATGTGCGCTACTCGCTGGCCATTCAACCATGTGCAATGGGTTAGGTTTTGAAATGGCCTATTGCCAAACGTTAACCAGTTTTGCAATAACATCCTCACAAAATAAAACTACGCTTCATGCCTTGATAATAAATACTTCTTTTATTCATTTGTTTGCCGTCATATCCTTTCTATATTCCACTACCCACCAACGTGAAACCGACCACCACCACCACCACCAACACCAATAACAACAATAACAACAACAACAACGCGGTACCACCGTTATCATTACCTCGGCTTCGACAGCGCCACCTCTAACACCTCTTAGACCCGCAACCGGTTATCATCAACTAGCATAACAAACGACCAGACGACTGCCAGAATCAACAACTGGCAATACTAAACATCACCGATATCCAACGCATCTAACTTATCATCATTCCGTCATTGAACGTCAGCAATGCAACTGTTACAACTGCCATGAATTTAACAACCGCAGGTTTCAACACACACACACACACACACACACACACACACACACACACAACACACACAAACACACACACACACATACCAACACACACACACACACACACGCACACTCTCTCTCTCTCTCTCTCTCATATACTCATTTACCTAGACTCACAAATCTCTCTCTATATTAAGCTGAAGTTGTCTGTGTATGCCAGGTTGGGTAGCCTTCAACTAACACTATCTCCTCCGAGACCCTGCGGCGCAAGTTGACCAAAATTGAAAGTATGATTGAAGAATGCTTGCTCTTCCTTCCGTAGAAGAAAAAAATTCAAATCGGACCATGTTAAAACCAAAAATTATTTACATCAACATGGTGCTTATTGTCTATGAAAATCCCTATTTCTTTACGATGTTTTGACTGCCATGTCGCCATTTTTCGGTGTATTTCGACCAGAAAAAGGTTCACTTAAAGATATTAACAAGCTACATAATGCAAAATTTTTACTTTTCAAAAATTCCAATTCTAAAGGGTCGAAACAAACCCGAGCAACGCCGGGCGATACTGTTAGTGTATGTATACAGGCACTCTTACCTATAAGCGTCCGTATGTGTATGTGTGTGAGATTTAAGCAAACGAATGAGGTAAGGGAAATAACTCAAGTTGACCAGTGGCATTTGCATGAACAACATGAACATATACAGGTATTTACAACTTGCTTGCTTCTTGCGTCATGTTCTTGATTGAAGGGTCTGGGGTGTTAGGTAAGTGGCCCTAGAGAAGTCATCGTGCGTAGAGTCGACCAGGGCCATCAGTGCTCCCCTTCGCTGGTGGTCCAGTACATCAAATACCATACCTTGTTAGATTCAAAACCATGTTCGCTTCGAAAAGGGTTGCCTATAATTGCTAAATGTGGAGGCGCGTGGCTTAGTGGTTATGATGTCAGCACCATGATCGTAAGATTGTAGTTTCGATTCCTGCACCGGGCGACGCGTTGTGTTCTTGAGCAAAAACTTCATTTCACGTTGCTCCAGTTCACTCAGCTAGCAAAAATGAATAACGCTGCGATGGACTGGCGTCCCGTCCAGCTGGGAAGCACATACGCCATAGAAACCGGGAAACCGGGCCCATGAGCCTGGTTAGGCTTTAAAAGGGCGCGTTTATTTATTTTTTTATAATTGCTAAATGGCGATTGAGATTATCTCCAAATGAGAAAGAAGATTATTTCGAGAATCAAGAGTCCTCCAAAATCGACGATGCCATGAAAGAAAGGCACGGGTCAATTGTTGGTATGCACTCCAGGTCTAATCAACATGAAAACTATATCTAGCAACACTATGCTCAGCAACCAAGGGACCCAGACACACCCAAATATAAGTAAAACATATATGCTCATATGTATTTTCCTTTCCTTGTTTCAGTCATTTGACTGCGGCCATGTTGAAACACCGCTTTGAAGGGTTTTAGTCGAAGAAATCGACAACAGGACTTATTGTTTTAAAGACCAGCACTTTATTTTATCGGTTACTTGTGCCCAACCGCTACATTACGAGGACGTAAACACACCAACACAAGTTGTCAAGCAGTAGTGGGAGACAAAACTCCACACACACACACACACACACACACACACACACACACACACACACACTACGGGCTTTCAATATCCGTCTACCAAATCTACTTAGATGGTTTGATCGGCCCGAGGCTAAATTATAAGACACCTGCTCAGCGTGCCGTGTGGGACTGAACCAGGAACCATTTGGCTGGAAAGCAAGCTTCTTTTATTCATTAAAATGGCCATAAAGGCCTTACAAAGAAAGGAAGCTGCGGGCTGGACAAGGACATAATGAGATGAAATGATAGAAAGCAAGCTTCTTACCACACAGCCACGCCTGCAGCTGATCATGTATGTATATGCATAACTGGACAAAAACGAGCAGAGAAAAAACTTAAAATTGATCAGTGCCGTACATTTCGTATACTCTTTACTCTTTTACTTGTTTCAGTCATTTGACTGCGGCCATGCTGGAGCACCGCCTTTAGTCGAGCAAATCGACCCCGGGACTTATTCTTTGTAAGCCCAGTACTTATTCTATCGGTCTCTTTTGCCGAACCGCTAAGTGACGGGGACGTAAACACACCAGCATCGGTTGTCAAGCAATGCTAGGGGGACAAACACAGACACACAAACACATATACACACACACATATATATATACATATATACGACAGGCTTCTTTCAGTTTCCGTCTACCAAATCCACTCACAAGCATTGGTCGGCCTGGGGCTATAGCAGAAGACACTTGCCCAAGATGCCACGCAGTAGGACTGAACCCGGAACCATATGGTTGGTTAGCAAGCTACTTACCACACAGCCAAAGAAATATGAATAAAAGAATGCAGGTATATGAAATCCTATACAACGTAAATAATCTTGATTTATTGAATCTATCGTCACTTTTAGAGAAGATAAAACAATCGCTAGGTAGCGTTTGGGGCAAGCTCCAAGTGAGAATGGAAGAAAACATCAAGAATAAAAAGTTTTTCAAAACTGACACGTGTTTAGGGAAACAACATTCTGATTGTTTGGAAGCAATAAACTCGTCAGTGCCCACCTGTTACTGCTTCTGCACATGTCATCACGTGTCATCATGTATTGATAAGGTAACCCTCTTCCCTTATGTCTAGCAGAGCGAGACATGTCAATAGCATGGCAATTACAGAGAAATACTTGTTTGTTCAGATTGTCTTTATTTACACATATATCCCTATATAACCATACACGCATGCGCGCGCACACACACGAATGCACATTCACTTCACACACACATACACACACACAAACACACACACATGTACACTTATATATGTAATTCGAGAAATTGAAACCACGATCACGAGACCGTGAGTGCAATATCCTAGCCACTTAGGCTACCTTTCTTACCGTGAATATCTCGTTTTATTGTTTATCAACAACACCTCCATCGATTGTATCATGACTGACATGTTACTGAAAAACAAAAACAACAACAAAAACAACACCATCATAAACAATCCTCATTTACAGAAATATGCCACATTCTCGATTTGGTAGAAATAGCAGGTAAATAGCCTGAATATTATCCCCTCTATATTAGAAGAGAATTGAACAGAAAATTTAATCCTGAATAAATTGAGTCTGAAATTAAAACGGAATAGTCACGCTTGGAATGTATTTGGTCACGTGTATCTTCAATCAGAGACTTTTCGGGGCTAAAATATCAACAACACAACGAAATTTTATTCAATGTACTAGCTGAATCTTTATATAGTTACCATTGATATCACACTGCCCGTATTATCACAGACACCGCAGTATCACAGGTAGCACACAGCCCATATTACCACAAACCAGTGCTTTTCAAACTTTTTGCTGGAGCGGAACCTGAAGGAAACATTCCACTGGTACGAGGAACCCCTGTGCAATAATTTAATAGTTTTATGCACACATATCTGCACAGGAGAATTAAAAATTACTGCCGATTTTAGCAGTTTTGTAACTTCTTGCGGAACCGCTGGACTGTACTGGCGGAACCCTGATTGAAAACCACTGCCACAAACAACAGATAGCCTATACTGTTAAAGAACCACCACAAATACGACACCATCCATACTGAAGCAAATACCATACCGTTCATACTATCATAGACACCACATTCCCCTAGATACAATGCCATTCATTCAACAGCAAACACTTAAGGAAAAAAAAAAATGGCTGAAATTTCAGAAATTTCGCGAAAGACATATTAGTTATTCAATCAACTAAACAACCAGACTCCTTGAATTAACGCATACGTGTGTATGTTATCCGTCTGAGTATTCCACTGACGCGCGTACCTTTAATATAATTCTCAGACGGAATCAGTGTGACACAGTGTGATATAGTTGGGCCTTTCAATAACAAGTGCAAGCGGTCTGATGGGTGCTTATAGTCACCGCTTTCTCAGTTTCACTCACAAGGCATGAGTCGACTATTCTTTTATTCTTTCTTTAACTTGTTTCAGTCATTTGACTGTGGCCATGCTGGAGCACCACCTTTAGTCGAGCAATTCGACCCCAGGAGTTATTCTTTGTAAGCGTAGCACTTATTCTATAGTTCTCTTTTGCCGAGCCGCTAAATTACGGGGACGTAAACACACCAGCATCGGTTGTCAAGCGATGTTGGGGGGGCAAACACAGACACACAAACATATACACACACACATACATATATATATATATACATATATACGACGGGCGTCTTTCAGTTTCCGTCTACCAAATCCACTCACAAGGCTTCGGTCGGCCCGAGGCTATAGTAGAAGACACTGCCCAAGGTGCCACGCAGTGGGACTGAACTCGGAACCATGGGGTTAGTAAGCAAGCTACTTACCACACAGTCACTCCTACGCCTATTAGTTTATAAAAAAAAATGAGATCTTCTCAAGAGGCCACGTGGCGAGTTCGATCCGTGGATCATGAGATTACGAACCGAGCTTGTATACGATTCGGCTATTCTACGTCTACAGCAAATATTGCAAATAATATAACAAACAAGGAAACACCTCCTCCACCACTTTTACTGTCACTGTCACCACTGCTACCATCACTACGCCTACAAATATCACAACTGTTATCTCTCCATCAACAGTATGTATAAAAACAACGCCCATTCTAGCAAAATGATAACTAGCACCACCATTGCCACCATCATCCCCACATAAGTCACCATCATCAACGCATATGCCCCCTCACCACCACCATCATCATCACCGTTGCCGTCGCCCTCCACCACTACAATTATTATCCCCTGGTCTTCTATTACTCTAGCTTGGTACCGAAATGCATTCGAAAAAATAGAAATAATGATAATAATTTTAAAACTAACAGTGACAGTAATATATATAAAAAAAAACACCACTGTCGTCAGTTTTCTCCGAGGGTAAATTGAACGTAATATTATGCCTTGCAAACTATGTAAACTGATTCAACACATTGACCGAATAAAAACATGCCCTCTCTACCGACCGACCGACCGACACTATACACACAATAAAGAGTCCCATTGTCTAAGTCACGTGACATTTACAGTGTTGTTTCAGTGTAATTAATTGAAATTCGTTGTTAATTTTGCCCTATACTCGACATACGATCTATAGAAGTGTTATTAAGCATCTTCATCGTATGTTGACTTGATGACGACGATAATGATGATAAGGAGGAGTAGAACGACGAGGAAGAAGTGGAGGAGGCTGTGATGATGATAATGATGATGATGATGATGATGATGATGGGAGCTGTGGTGTCGTAAGGCGTTGAAGGAGAAATGTTGCTGCAGAATTAAACTAAGCGGCATGTCGACGGAGATATTTTTATTAAATCTGGACGTTTGCCATTGAATATCCGGTTGCTAATTTTTACTATTTACCCACTCGAGAATAGTAAGACGACGTTTCGTTCAATAATACACCACGTGAGTAGAAACTAGTAGGATTCCGTAATTATATGTGATGCAGGAGTTCAAATCATTACAAACCCCAGATTTTCTTTCAGTTTTGTATAAAAGTTTGTGTTCGCTTATACAAAAAAGTAGTTCACTGCCACTCATGGTATTTTATATGGCAGTGTGGTAAGAAGCTTGCCTTCCAATGACATGATTCATAGTTATCTCCCGCTGCGTTGCACTTTAGCAAGTTGTCTTCTACTATAGCCTTGGGACGACCAAAGCCTTGCGACTAGCTTAGTGGTTAAGCTAGGATCGTGGGTTCAGTTACCGGCAGCGCGTTGTGTCCTTGAGCAAGACACTTTATTTCACGTTGTTCCAGTCCGCTCAGCTGACAAAAATGAGTCGTACCTGTATTTCAAAGGACCACCCTCGTCTCACTCTGTGTCACGTTCAATCTCCCTAAGAACTACATTAAGGGTACACGTGTCGGTGGAGTGTTCAGCGACTGCACGTTTAATTTCACGAGCAGACTATTCCGTTGATCGGATTAAATGGAACCCTCGTCGTCGTGACCGGCGGAGTGCTAGTTTCATATATATATATATATATATATATATATATATATATATATATATATATATATATATATATATATATATGTATGTATGTATGTGCGTGTGTGTGTGTGTGTGTGTTAACATCGAAGTCAAAGGTTTACTAACAGAGTAGCAATATATATCACATGAGGAAATACAATTGGATCCCTGCTGAGACCCCCTTCGGTCATGACTGACGATGGGATTGCACATAGAAAGTTACCCCCCCCTCCCAGGCATATGTCCGGGCGAGGTTGTTTATGGAAGACCAGCAGTTGCCTATGCATACCCACCTCACCTCTCCACGCCACCAGTGTTATCCAAAGGAAAGGCAAAGGGGCCGATACAGCTTGGCACCAGTGACGTCGCAACTCATTTTTACAACTGAGTGAACTGGAGCAACGGGAAATAAAGTGTCTTGCTCAAGAACATAACACGCAGCCGGTCCAGGATTCGAACTCACAACCTCACGATCGTAAGTTCGACACCCTAACCACTGAGCCATGCGCCTTCACAACTAAATCCCATTATACGGGTAAACCGTTGCTTAAACATTGTGTATATGTGGATTTATGTTGTAGCGAAACGTGTGTAGTGTTTATTAAATAACTGTCTAACCGTACTCCTTGTTGACTCTACTTATTCAATTATATATATATATATATATATTATATATAACATATATATATATATTATATATATATATATATATGTAAGGTAAGATCCAAAGGTCAAAGTGTAGGAAGGTAGTAAGATTCGAGTAGTCCACAGAAGGTATAAAACACAACTTTCAGGAACACTAGTGGTATACTGACATGGAAGGATGTAAATTTTTCCCGCATCAAAGTTCGATAAGCTGAAAAAATTGTTTTATAGCTTACGGTTAGCAGCAGGGGATTGCCCTTCGTCTGGATAATTACTACTTCCAAGGTTCTTCTGGCTAAGAAACATATGTAGCCTGGATTCTAAAGAGGCTCGTCGTATTTATAAACATATATATATGTGTATATACACGCACGCATCTGTGTGTGTGTGTGTTTTGTGTCTGTGTTTATCCCTCATCACCGCCCAACCATCGGAGTTGGTGTGTTTATATACTCATTACTTAGCATAAGTAGCAAGCCTTAAAAAAAAAGAATAAGTACCAAACCTTAAAAAACCCCCCAAAAAACTAAGTACTAGTATCGAGCCATTCGATTAAAAAAATCTTCAATATGGTACCTCAGCATGGCCTCAATATAGTAACTGAAACAAGTAAAAGATAAAAGATATGTTATACATAATTAATCAAACGATTAGCAATGATTAAATTAGCATTTGCGTACTATAAATAAAATGAATACATCAAGAAAGAAACTATTTTTTTCAATGACTCTCTACCTTCTATCCAATCCATTGTTCAGGAACAAAATTGAATAGATGAATAATGGCGTATTAAATACTTTACTACGTGAATTCTTGTTTATTGAAACCAATTCCGCTTTCAGGTCGTATGTCACAATTATTAAACAGCAATTGAGATCAACTCCATATAAGAAAGAGAGGAAATATCAAAAATCAACAATTGATATACATTTAAGAAAAAGGACATCGTTTATTATTCAAGGATAAGAGGGCAGCCGTGGACATGTGTTTCTACCTGCATAGGCATCATCACCACGGCTGTTGTCCAGCCTTGTCATCAGCAGCCATCTTACTGAAACTCATACAAGAACAGAACACATACGTAGCAGAAAGTTTGCATAAGAACGAGCAGAGAGAACTTACTTAAAGTGGTCAATGGCATGAACATGAACACTATAGGAAAATACAGGTATATCAAATAATATGCAACATAAATTTTTTAAATATTTAAGCCATATCTACCTTCAAGCGATGTGTCATATTGTTTTAAAACCTCTCTTCAAATAAACAAATAAACATTTAAATGGGATGGAAGCAATCCGTCGGTTACGACGATGAGGGTTCCGGTTGATCCGAATCAACGGAACAGCCTGCTCGTGAAATTAACGTGTAAGTGGCTGAGCACTCCACAGACACGTGTACCCTTAACGTAGTTCTCGGGGATATTCAGCGTGACACAGAGAGTGACAAGGCCGGCCCTTTGAAATACATGTACAATAGAAACAGGAAGTAAGAGCGAAAGAGAAAGTTGTGGTGAAAGAGTACAGCAGGGATCACCACCATTCCCTGCCGGAGCCTCGTGGAGCTCTAGGTGTTTTCGCTCAATAAACACTCACAACGCCCGGTCTGGAATCGAAACCGCGTTCCTATGACCGCGAGTCCGCTGCTCTAACCACTGGGCCATTGCGCCTCCACGATTTTGGGATAAGTGAGAGTTAGACGAGCCCATCGACTTCAATATTAGACTTACATTTTTTTATATATTTCGCAGGGAAAAGCTACCTAGTTAAACTCATCAGTATTTGAACTCAGTGTGTAAAGAGTCAAAAGAAAATGTCACAAAGAATTTTTAATTTTCTACCAACTTGTCGATATCAAAATGGCTGAAATTGATACAATAGAAAAATCGAACTAATATCACAAACAGAACTGGTCAGGGAGTTTCAACAATTGTCGAGTGTGCCTACAGTAAGGGCGAAGCTAAGCATAATTTTAAAAATTAGAAAAATTAGTCACCAATGTATTATACATAATGTTTATACACCATTCCTGTGGAGGCGCAATGGCCCAGTGGTTAGGGCAGCGGACTCGCGGTCGTAGGATCGTGGTTTCGATTCCCAGACCGGGCGTTGTGAGTGTTTATTGAGCGAAAACACCTAAAAGCTCCACGAGGCTCCGGCAGGGATGGTGGTGATCCCTGCTGTACTCTTTCACCACAACTTTCTCTCACTCTTACTTCCTGTTTCTGTTGTACCTGTATTTCAAGGGGCCGGCCTTGTCACTCTCTGTGTCACGCTGAATATCCCCGAGTAAGGGTACACGTGTCTGTGGAGTGCTCAGCCACTTACACGTTAATTTCACGAGCAGGCTGTTCCGCTGATCGGATCAACCGGAACCCTCATCGTCGGAACCGACGGAATGCTTCCATCATCACACCATTCATATGCAAGAGACTTCGATTTTCATACAAAATAAAATATCATATAAACTAGCTATGTAAAAGCAAACCATGTATCAGGGGAGGACAAAAAATCGTCCGGGAAGCGGCTAGCGAGAACATCAAATGCATTAGCTTTCTTAGTGCTTGTCAATAACGTGTATTTACAGCCATATGGCAAGACTAGATGGGCCGTCTCCGACGTATGAGGTACAATGATATATGAAATAGATTCACTGATGTGGAGGCGCAATGGCCCAGTGGTTAGGGCAGCGGACTAGCGGTCATAGGATCGCGGTTTCGATTCCCAGACCGGGCGTTGTGAGTGTTTATTGAGCGAAAACACCTAAAGCTCCATGAGGCTCCGGCAGGGATGGTGGTGATCCCTGCTGTACTCTTTCACCACAACTTTCTCTCACTCTTACTTCCTGTTTCTGTTGTACCTGTATTTCAAAGGGCCGGCCTTGTAACTCTCTGTATCACGCTGAATATCCCCGAGAACTACGTTAAGGGTACACGTGTCTGTGGAGTGCTCAGCTACTTACACCTTAATTTCACGAGCAGGCTGTTCCGTTGATTCGGATCAACCGGAACCCTCGTCGTCGTAACCGACGGAGTGCTTCCACCACATTCACTGATATTGGCTGTATCTTTCCAGTCACTGATGTATATCTACATTAGGTATGATACGTAGGCGGCTATTGTTTTCTACTTCAGCTTAAGTTACATACACCGAATTTCATTTTTGTTCTGTGTTATTTCATTCTGTAACAAATATTGTTGCGTAAATTTGATTTACGTCTGAAAAGAGAGTTTACAATGGAAAAGGAGGCAGTAGGTTTTTCACAAGTCAGACATTGCAGCTGTTCAAATGGGTGTGATTTGAAGAAACATTTCACTACTGGTTTATTAAGATGTTTAGCTCCGGGTGTTACTTCCATTCATTGTGTTTGTGTGTGTAAGTTATACGTGTGTGTGTGTGTGTGTGTGTTGTGGTGTGTGTGGTGGTGAGTGGATCACCAAACTTGTGTGTGTGTCTATGAGTCTTTCTCTCTATGTATATATATATGTATATACACACATACACTCACAAACACACACACACACATATAAATAAATATATATACTAGATATTTATATATATACACATATATACATACATACATACATACACTCATATATGTATACACACATACACATATATACATATGTAGAGATACATAACAATGTGCATATATATATATATATCTGTGTGCAGATGTGTGCGATTATGTGCGCTTATATAAGTGTGTGTGTGTGTGTAGATAATATTAGCAGTAGCAGCAGAATTAATCCAAGTTTATTAATATCAAAAATAAATGCAATTATAATGAACACAAAAATATTTTTTTAGCTTCCAAAAAGAAAAAAAAAAATTGTTGACAATCTAGAAGTAACGTAGAATCTCGATTCTTTCAAGACTACAGCATTCAACCAATTCAGACAAGGTTTAAAATTGAGCGTCTTAAAATTGCACCAAATAAGGCGTTGGCTTAGTTGTGCGGTTAAAAAAACTCCCTTGGTAAACACGTGGTTTCGGGTTCAATCTCACAGCGCAATGCATTGGGTACGTTGCTTTTGTATTAGTCCCAAGTTGATTAATGTATTTTGAGTGAATGGTCTTGACATACGGTGTTTGGAAGTATGCCTTTTATGCTTCGGGGTCGATGAAATAAGTACCAACTGAACTCAGCGTTCGATGCTATCGACTTACTACCTCCCCCAAAATTGTTGGTCTTGTGCCAAAATGTACAACCAATATTTATTCATTTATTTAATGAGA
>NC_042999.1:40684409-40714910 GCF_006345805.1 Octopus sinensis | reverse complement strand
ATGATGGGTATGCTGGGCTTCGTATATTTTACCCCAGTGTCACTTTGATGGCATGCACGCTCTCTCACTCAATAATAAAAATAATAATAATAATAATAATAATAATAATAATAATAATAATAATAATAATAATAATAATAATAATAATAATAATAATACAGTACCAGTGATTGTAGGATCTCTAGGAATGATAAAAAACGGCACTGAAACCTATTTGAAAATGATTCCAGGGTTACCATCCCTACAGGAAGTGCAAAAAATCGTATTAACTGGAACGGTTCATGTACTGAGAGGAGCACTATCGCTGTGAAAATAACATCCATCCATGAATTTATTTATTATTTATTAATTTTTAAATACATATGTTATCTGTGAATTTGCGCGTGTAATCTGGGAATGCATACAATGCCCTTCTCTGCCCTAGGTGTATAGAAAACACTCGGCGAGAAACGGAAGAAAATTTGAAGAAAGAAGGAAAATACATAATAATAATAATAATAATAATAATAATAATAATAATAATAATAATAATAATAATAAATGCACTGATGCAGTACCAGGTGGTGGCTCTCATGGCTTCTGAATCTTAACTGAATGGAAGCGTTATCTTGTACATATTTCTTGAAAAAAAGATGGGCTACAGTAAATACCACAGATTTGCTTGTAAGTTGTTTGACCCTAACCAGTTGAGCATGTTCCTTAGTGACTGACGATATGTGCATCTCTGATCATGAGCATAAATAGTGTGGGAGCAACATAGCAATGTGTCGAGAGGAATTCTTTGTGGTTTGGATAATTCACATTATTTACATTTGACGGATATTTGTCCTCATCTTGTTTGTTGATAACACAACGTTTCGGCTGAGATATCCTCCAAGACACCTGATAAAGGCTGGAGGGTATATCAGGCGAAACATTATGTTAACAACAAACAAATGAGCCCAAATATCCGTCAAATGTAAATAATGTAAATAATATACATAATTTCTCATCTCTTAAATATAGAACTGGATAATACACCTTTGGAAACGGGTGTTTCGTAAAACATCCTTAAACAACCCTTATTTAGGGACCATTTGACCGGGATGGGCTATTGAACCTGAAGAAAATTCTATATGGGCCCCACCTGCAAAATCATGCGCTGTTTATCGTGATATGAGATCGCCATGTCCCGCACATATGGCTGTGATGCATGTGCCTGGCGTACTTTTAACAGACGAGGAGCCATGATGGGTATAGTGGGCTCCGTATACTTTATCCCAGTGTCACTTTGATGGCATGCACTGCTATCTCACTAAATTCCCCTTCTTCTTCTTCTTCTTCTTCTTCTTCTTCTTCTTCTTCTTCTTCTTCTTCTTCTTCTTCTTCTTCTTCTTCTTCTTCTTCTTCTTCTTTTTTCTTTTTCTTTTCTTCTGTTCTTCTTATGTGTCTTCTTCTTCTTGTTCTTCTTCTTCTTCTTCTTCTTCTCACCTCTGAACCACCCGACGCTTCGAGGGTATTCTCCGAGGTCGACTTTGCCTTTCATCCTTTCGAGGTCGATAAATTAAGTACCATTTACGCACTGGGGTCGATATAATCGACTTGATCCATTTGTCTGTCCTTGCATCCTCTCTGTGTTTAGCCCCTTGTGGGTAGTAAATAGGTATTCGGAAAGGTTACACTTCTCCTCAATTTCACAAGCCTACAGGCCCTTTATTAGAGTAGGTCCACTCATACGAGCCATTTCCGCTACATTCACCCACCTTGTAGCAAATGTACTGGTGTGTGTGTGTGTGGGGGGGGGGTCATCACTCTCCTCCCTGAAGTTCCTTTCCAAGTGAAATTTGAAAAAAATTGATGATGGATTGGCCGAATGGAAAGGTGTCTGTCTTCAGTTCATTGACCCTGGGCCACCATACAAGCTCTTTCGCTACTGCTACAAGACAGAGGAAAATTGCCTGCGCATCCTGGCCAAAGGAAGGCGGCGGATCAATCTTCACTATGAACTCGGCCGATAGACGGATCCGTCCTACACGCGACAACAGCTGTTCGACATAACAACATTAATTCATATGTAGAAACTATATTTGGCGGAACAGATTTATTTCTATGTTTAGGATTGTGATACCCACTCCATGAACAACATACCTATGTTTAATGGTGTGACCAATGTGTTCATATTCTAGAAAGTATTAACACAATAAAATGAAAATGAAATACACTTCACCGCTCCATTAACTACCGGGTGATGGTTAATGGAGTGGCCAATTGTATTTTATTTTTAACATATTTTTAAATATGTGCTTGTGTGTTCGTGTGTTTGTGTGTGCCTGACGCGTGTGAGTATACTGCTGTTAACAATCTTTGTTTAGGATATATATATAATTATATATAGATATATATATATATATATATATATATATATTAATATATATATAATATATATATATATATATTATATATATATATATATATATATATAGGCGCAGGAGTGGCTGTGTGGTAAGTTGCTTGCTTACCAACCACATTGTTCCGGGTTCATTCCCACTGTGTGACACCTGGGCAAGTGTCTCTATTATGGCCTCGGGCTGACCAAAGCCTTGTGAGTGGATTTGGTAGACGGAAACTGGAAGGGGCCTGTCGTATATATGTATATATATGTATGTGTGTATATGTTTGTGTGTTTGTGTTTGTCCCCCCCCCACCATTGCTTGACAACCGATGGTGGTGTATTTACGTCCCCGTAACTTAGCGGTTCAGCAAAAGAGACCGATAGAATAAGTACTAGGCTTACAAAGAATAAGTCATGGGGTCGATTTACTCGACTAGAAGGCGGTGCTCCAGCATGGCCGCAGTTAAATGACTGAAACAATTAAAAGAGTAAAAGAGTAATATATGTAAAGGTATAAGCGTTGCTGTGTGGTAAGTCTCCCCAATCATATGGTACATATGGTACCCGGCTTTTAGTTCCACAGCGTGGCACCTTGAGCAAGAGTCTTAATCTAAAGCTTCGGGCCGCCCGAAGCCTTGTGAGTGGATTCAATTGGCGGAAATTGGAAGAGTCCTGTTGTGTGTGTGTGTGTGTGTGTGTGTGTGTGTGTGTGAAGGGAGTGTATGTGTATTTACGTCCCCGTAACTTAGCAGTCCGACAAAACACACCTGATAAATAAGTATCAGGCTTTAAAAAATAAGTCCCGGTGTCGATTTGTTTAACTAAATCCATTCTAGCTGGTGCACCAGCATGACTGCTATGAGATTACTGAAGCAAGTACAAGAAATGCATGTTGTGTGTATATAATATATATATATATATAATATATAATATATATATACATATATCTACATATATATATTATATATATATATATATATATATAATAACATAAGGGACTAAAGCCATCTGAATATGGCTAGGGACAGGGCAGGGTGGGGGGGGGTACTGTTGCAACACCCCCACCACCCTGCCCTGTCCCTAGCCATATTCAGATGGCTTTAGTCCCTTATGTTATGGAGCAGTTACTGTCTATATCTCATTTAGAGAATTATTATTGCTATATATATATATATATATATATATAAGATATATTATATATATATATATATATATATATATATATGATATATATGTATGTAATACTATATATTATATATATATATATATATATATATATATATATATATATATATAATATAATTAGTGAATGGAAGAAATGGAGTTGAACGAAGATTGTACTAGAATTCCTTTTATTACATTCTACACATGTTTCAAAGGACACAATTTTCCAAATTCTGATTAATAAGGATACCATATTGCAGCTTTCTCTTCAGGAAAAACCAGGAATTACGTTGTCAGAACAAAACAAAACAAAGGCGCGAGCCATGGTACCCATGGCTCTTAAGGAGCGTCCTCGTTCGAATTGCTCTGCTGCGCCTTTGTTTTGTTTTGTTCTGACACGTAATTCCTGGTTTTTCCTGAAGAGAAAGCTGCAATATGGTATCCTTATTTAATCAGAATTTGGAAAATTGTGGCCTTTGAAACATGTGTAGAATGTATAAAGGAATTCTGTACAATCTTCGTTCAACTCCATTTCTTCCATTCACTAATTATATTAAACTTCAATTATCCGCGCCCAACGCACGGTTGCAACCTCATATGGTCATATCTCCAACCGTGTTTTTTCTGCTGTGATTTTTGCTACCCAGGTATCGGTTAAATTTTTGAATATCCGTAACAAGATAATTCATCTTTCCATTTCAACAAATATATATATATGTATATATATATATGTATATATATATAATATATATATATATATATATATATATATATATATATATATATATATTATATATATTATATAACACACATGCATCAAGTCCGTGAGCAAACGAAAGAAAAAGGCACTCAACACATTGAGTAGCAGTCACATTATATTATTCTTCCATTTACAAGGGTCTGAACTAAACTTTTTAAAATAATAACTATGCTAAATATTATACATACATATATATACTTATATACATATAAACATCACCGAATCTATATATATGTATATATATATATATATATATATAATATATATATATATATATATATATATATATATATAATATAGTAATAATATACATACATACATACATATATATATATATTATATATATATATATATATACATACATATATATAATATTATATACATATGTATACATACATTTAACATACATCATATAAGTATGTATGTATATACGTATGTATTTATACCAATAGATTATATATTATACATATTCACGTATATGTAAATATGTATATGTATATATATGTATATATCAATTTACATATCAATTTATATGTACATATTTACGCGTGTATATACACATGTGTATCATATGTAAATATTTGCGCAAGGAGGATAAACATTCGTTACGATACAACAGTTTTAAATATGATAAAGGAGAAGAAAGTAAAACCGAGAGGTGAATAACATTGTTATGTAAGATGAATATAAATTACAGAAATAAGAAAAAAATCTATAAAAAGGTAAAAAATAAATAAATGGACACATATTTCTCCTTTGCCAATTTTGCAATGAAGTCACGACATGGTACTCTTTTCTCATATATTGGATAACAAAGTTGGATACCATGCGATATTATAATATTGTATTTCGCCAAAACATACGCCTATACATGCTTGTCTATACATATACAATTTAATATATTTATCGATAATTTTTGCTGGGTAGTGTATGTAAATATAACTGTCACGCGAACGTTACCGTAAATATAACAGTTGCCAAAACGACACGGAAGCTATTGCATGAAAGTAAAACATTGTTTACTAAGTATAAGGAATTTTGAAAGAGAATATTAAATTTTTCACGGTCGATCAATGAAATGGTGTTGGACGATCTATCTACAGGCTGAAACTCTTATGAGATTACCACTGGTATCTAGAGGTCAACAGATGCAATTATCTTCGTATAAATGTAACAACAGCAGTAGATATTTATGATACAGGTTAAATTAATGTGATTATTGGATACAGGCAGACAGTAGAGATTATCGTTTATTTTGTTTCTTTTATCTTTTACTTCTCGTTTCAGTCATAAGACTGCGGCCATGCTGGGGCACCGACTTGAAGAATTTTGGTCTAATGGATCGACTCCCCAGTTCTTTTTTTTAAAATCTTAGGACTTATTCTATCAGGTCTTTTGCCGAACCGTTAAGTTACGGGGGACGTACCACCGGTTGTCAAGCCGTGATGGGAGAAAAAATACTGATGCAAGGACACTCACACACATGCACACACACATGACAGGCTTCGCTCAGTTTCCGTCTACCGTTCACAAGGATTTGGTTGGCTTGAAGCTGTAATAGAAGACGCTTGCTCAAGGTGCCACGCAGTCGGACTGAACCCCAAACCAAGTGGCTGGCAAGCAATCTTCTTACCGCAAAACCATACCTGCGTTTATAATTGAGGAATTGCACTTCACAGAAACGGAAACACGAGTTTCTAGTGCAAGCGCTCGAAACTTTTCGCAGTTACTATAACCGGAGTACGCTCAAGATCTTATACACATGTTCTGTACCAATATGTTATACATATGTACAGTCAATGATCATCCATATTGGTCCTCCCAACCAGAATTTCTCTCCAAAGGCTTTGGTCGATACGAAAATGTATATAAACAATAATACTCCGAGTTTCGGATGTTGGGGTGGAAACCCACGTCGCCATCTCTCCAGTTATCCGGCCAACGAAAAAATGCTATGAAAATGACTGTTAAGCAAAGGGAAATTACTGTGTGATTGACCGTTATTAAGAAAAAGGAGCCATTAGAATGACCACTAAATGAGGGGAGGGAGTAAAAAGGTAAGGGAATAAAATTGTTCATAGTATTTGCGTAAGCGCGCATGCCCATACCTACACATGAGCGCCCGCACACCCACGTACATGCGCCTATAAATATATACTCATCTACCCTCACTTCAAACACACACATGCTTACCCACACATTCGCCGAAAAATATATATATATATACCCGCATACACGCTCGCTCACACACACGCGCACAAAATGCTTCATACACACGTCTATATATGCACAGGCACAAGAAAAAACAGAGCTAAAGGCAAAATACAGAAAAATGTGTAAAGAAGTATAAAACAACATAAGCAATAAGAATAAAACACGTCTATATACGCACATACCCATATGGATGCACACACACGTCTATATACGCGCATACCCGCACACGTCTATATAGGCACACACACACGTGCATAAAAATGGTGTGTGTGTCTTGAGCTGAGCTAAGCTAAGCTGTTTGACAACCGATGTTAGTGTGTTTGCGTCTCCGTCACCTAGAGGTTTGGCAAAAGAAACAGATAGAATAAGTATTAGGCTTACAAAGAATAAGTCCTGGGGTCGGCGATGCTCCACCATGGCCACAGCGAAACGACTGAAACATTTCAGATTATATATAATTACGTATGTAATTCTTCTACTTGTACGTCATCGTCAATAATCAATTCATTCATTTTGTGCTATGGGCAGAGAAAAAGCTGATTCTTTGATTAATCAACGCATCTAGTATTCAACTGCTAATTATTTTATCCAACCCAACACTACGTAAGGCCAAGCGGATCCAAGTGGTATTTGACCTCAGAATGTAAGGTCGGAAGAAAGCCGCGAATCATTTTGTCCGACGTTCTAAAGTGGCTTAAACTGCAGGGTTCAATGAATTTATTTACACATCTCTATGTTTTGACATACTAGAAATTATTTATACATCTGTTTAGTTTGATATACTTTTAAGTTGGAATATATAATGATAGATAAAGTTATAAACGGGGGATCGGCGGACCTGAAGATTGGGGTTGTATATAAGGAGAGGTTCTGTTAGAGACATAGTATACGACCTCATGAAACACGTGTAGTCGAAAACTTTGAAAACGAATAGTAAGTATTTTAAAATATATTCTATGACATGGTTGGATTTGTATTCTGATTTGTTGAATTTTATGGGGATTTCTGTTTCTAATATTTCTGCCTTTGATATATATATATATATATATATATATATATATATATATATATATATATATGTGTGTGGGGTGTGTTGTGTGTTTTGTGTGGTTTATATATATGTGTATATATAATATATTAATATTATATAATATATGTGTGTATATATATATTATATATAGATATATATATATATATATAATATATATATATCTTGTGTATATAGATATATATATATATTATATACTATATTATATATATATATATATATATATATATACGAGGGTGAGTCAAAAAGTTAATGCCATTTTGTTTAGGGACAGTTATAATTACCCTCACAGGAACATGTACCATACATCAAAACGAAGCTGGTCCTCTGTGGAATACATCCCTACTTCTTAGCATAGTCACCATTTCTGTCAATAGCAATGCTCTACCTTTGAATGAGACCATGTATCCTTGCTCCGTAAAATTCTGCTGACTGTTCTTTGAGCTATTTCTTCACTAGAGTTTTCACTTCGTCGTCACTGGAATAATGTCTCTTTGACTTTCTTCGAGAAGTTTAGTGCAGGCATTGACCCTGTCAGTCTTGCGTTCGGTAGTCAGCTCTCTCGGTACCCAACGGGCACACACTTTTGAAAAGCCAAGTGATTCGACAATGTTGTATGCACTTCCATGGCTCACTTCAAGTTTTTCTGCCAACTCATCAAGTGTTATGCGCCTGTCTTCTCTGATCAGAGCATCTGCTTTAGCCATATTGGCAGGATTCACAGAAGCGGATAGACGGCAGAACGGTATTTATCGACTACACTCACAGTTCCCACCTTTTCATCTTTTGCTATAAACTAAAGTATTGTCCTCAAAGACATTTTTTAATCGTCGGTGTATTTTCACAGGGGTTTCCACCTCAGCAACAAGAAATTCAATCAATGCCCTTTCTTTTTGACGTAACTCTATGTGGGCAGCCATTTTGAATTTTCCTTAGCAGTCTAAAAACCTGAAAAGTAAGAAACAAAATATTTCAGAGCGAAAATGATATAATCTTTTATAACTGGGAAAATTTTCAGTTATTTTTATCAAAAACTTCACATAAAATAAAGAAAATGGCATTACTTTTTGACTCACACACACACAAATTTGCAATGTTGGGTTCGACCTTGTATAAACTCCTTACTTTCACGTCATCTTTGTCTTTCTGCTTTCGTGAAAGGCGAAAGCACGAAGAACATTGCAGCCGATGAAAATTCAGTTCAGTATTTGCACACATCTGCTTATAATTGCCAAATTATCGAACAAATAAACATATGCTGTAAAGACTTGCATGTTTCAAAGCTAAATCTAATCAAACAAATAATCAAAGCGAAATAATCATAGAAACAATAAAGCCAGAGCGAACCGCAACGAAGAACACTTTTGTGTTGTCTTACCGTTCTCAGCATCATAGGATAACAGAAAATATTTTAGATATCTTAAATACACCTCTTTACTTTTTACTCTTTTGATTGTTTCAGTCATTTGACTGTGGCCATGCTGGAGCACCGCCTTTAGTCGAGCAAATCGACCCCAGAACAGGACTTACTTTTTGTAAACCTAGCACCTATTTTATAGGTCACTTCGGCCAAACCGCTAAGTTACGGGGACGCAAACGCACCGGCATCGTTTGTCAAACGATGTTGTGGGGACAAACACAGACACACAAACATATTCACACACGCATACTTATATATATGTTCATATATACGACGGGCTTCTTTCAGTTTCCGTCTACCGAATCCACTCACAAGGCTTTGGTTGGCCCGAGGCTATAGCAAAAGACACTTGCCCAAGGTACCACGCAGTGAGACTGAACCCGGAACCATGTGGTTGGGAAGCAAGCTACTTACCACACAGCCACTCAACATTTTAAACATAACTTAAATATCTAAACTATAACAATAGTTACAAATACTAAGATTGTAAAATGCGTTCACGAAAAATAATTTTATTCATAACACAGCATTTTACCTACCAATAATTCAGGATACGTTTTATAATCCAGATACAATACACGGATTATCTGGTTAGAAGACCCAATGACATGAGAGGAAATCTTAAAGCATGCATATAGCCATATATCTTGTACGATGATTCATCAAATGATATTCATAATTTAAGAGAAGACCAAGTGCCAGAAAGCAGGTCTCTGAAAGAAAAGCCAACTACATGATGTAATAAATAATACGCACACACATACACATACAAATGCACCACCTGTCTTCGTCTTTTGTCTTTTTTTTGTGAATTCTCCCTATATATATCTGTATGTATAAGCGTGTGAGGGTATATATAATAATAGCATTATCAACAATTTCTACGCACAAAATGTGAAAGTCTTTCAGAGACCTTTCACTTAGCAGACTTCAATGCATTCAAAATGCCCGGTTTTTAAATAGTGCAGGTAACACACGAGGTAACAATAGCATCACAACTAAAATACGATTTCAGATGAAAAGCAGTTAACCTCATAGAAACTATGTACAACCATAGAAGCAAAAGACCAGTACGTACTTTGAAAGAAAATTCAATATAAACTAAGCAAACGAGAATTAAATAGTATCTCATAGGAAAATAGACAACTATCGAGTGTTCGTATTCACAATAACTAGAAAAAAAAAACAACAACAAAAACAATAGAGAGACTATTCTGCAAATAGTAAAATGCTGTAATATCCACTTACAGATAATTCCCACTAATTCAAATATATCTGACCAAAGCAACTGCAACAACTTTTACCCTGACATCCAACTTCACTTATACTAAGTTACTTCATTGTTTGGCCTCCGTTAGTTATGAATGAAGGACCTATAAGTCTGCTGTACAGGGGCGGCGTCGTCAGTGGCTGCCAGTTCAATTTCTACAGTATAGGAAGTTTAGGTTATAAACCTGAGCAGTATGGGATAAGGATACAGTTAAATCAAAGGAGCACTCCGTCGGTTACGACGACGAGGGTCCCAGCTGATACGATCAGCGGAACAGCTTGCTCGTGGAATTAATGTGCAAGTGACTGAGCAATCCACAGACACGAGTACCCTTAACGTAGTTCTCAGGGAGATTCAGCGTGACACAGAGTGTGACAAGGCCGGCCCTTTGAAATACAGGTACAACTCATTTTTGCCAGCTGAGTGGACTGGAGCAACGTGAAATAAAGTGTCTTGCTTAAGGACACAATGCATCGCCGGGAATCGAACTCACGACCTTACAATCGTCTGCCGAATGCCCTAACCACTAAGCCATGCGCCTTCACTTAAGGATACAGTTTGTTGTCCATGCACCGTGTCACCCCTCACCGCGCCACTAGTGGATTCAGAGAAACAACACTGCCGTTATAACTGGACATCACTGTCGAGGCAGGAGCCCATAGATGGAGGTTTTAGCTAACTTCGTTTTATATCAGGAGTTTTTCAGACCTCTGTTTCTTCGAATATTGCCATAACGGATGGGCTTTTGTAGGTTCCTTCCTTTTTTTTTTTTACAACGTTCGTCTTTCACCTGTTTGTTCTAACACCCATTCGTTTCTGAATACAAAAGAAAATCGCTATAATTTTCCCAGCAGTAAATTTCCTGCGCGCATGCTTTCATGGTGTGAGAAAGGATTTTAACCCTTGTTTGGACTAGAAACTTCTAAGTGTTGACCTTCTTTCCAGGTATCGTAATACATTTATGAATCCCTAATATATTTATCTATTTAACTCAATGGATGAGCGAACACATTTTTCTTCTTTTTTTTTTGACATATCAACCCACAATCACTATATATATGTATATAAGTATATATATGTATACAAGGCGGCGAGCTGGCTACGTTCTGAGTTCAAATTCCGCCGAGGTCGACTTTGCCTTTCGTCCTTTCGGGGTCGATAAATTAAGTACAAGTTACGCACTGGGATCGATGTAATCGACTTAATCCGTTTGTCTGTCCTTGTTTGTCCCCTCTGTGTTTAGCCCCTTGTGGGTAGTAAAGAAATATATATGTATATAAGTATGCGTATGTACTTGTGTATGTATGCATATACATGTGTGTATATATGTGTGTATGTGTGTGGGGGTTTATGTGTGTGGGGGTTTATGTGTGTGGGGGTTTATGTGTGTGTCTGCATGAGGAGTCAGCTAGGTTTGTTCGTAAGGCTATAGTCAACCTGAGACTATGAAATATATAACTAGAACATCGCAGTTACGAAGAAAACGTCTTTTACTACACAGCCATAAGCACGTCTTGCTTCTCAAGTATATGATATTTCAAGGATAGAAACATAATTGGTCACCATCGATTTATTTCAATAATGAACATACTGCATATCGCTATATCTATCTTTTTGTGAATTATAGAAAAAGTTCGATTATCTTATCAGTGTTTCATTATTGGTTGCTTTCATTTACGCGATAGCCCACAGGTATCTCAATGGTATCGCACTAAAATATATTCTCGAAACAATGTACGTCTAACAAATGTTGTCACCTTTTTATTTTTACTTTTGATTAATGTAAAGATAATTTTCTTCTGTTTATACATGATTTATATATTTGCTAAGACGCCCTACTTGCCTGAGCGTTCTTGAGTGCTAAATTAAAAAAAAAAAATGTGCAGCAAGCATTGTAGTTGTGTATCGCATGGCCGATGTAGGGTAATGTCGATTGATGAAGTGTCTTCGGCAGTTCTTATTTAAATTCCATTATTCGTGGCTTTGTTACATAATGACTTTAGGGAAGAATTTGTTCGAGTGAATTGAATGAAATATTTATGTCTTAATAACATCCTAGTTTCTCGTTTCTTGCATACAGGATCCAAGTTCGGTCATATTTTACTTACATTATTTCTATAAACTTGACGTCTCGAAATACTCAATAAAGTAACGCAAGACAAAAGTGCTTCCCTATAGCGTACAATATTTAGTAGTGTAGTATTTATAGGTAAAGTATACATATATGGGAGATGATTTTACGCCGAATTTTCATCGATTTGTTCAATAATCTTCATAAATACACTTAGAAGTCAGTGTTTATAAATACTCTTTACAATTACAATTTACGTGCCCACACTATATATATATATATGCCCACACTATATATATGCCTGCAATATACATACACTTACATACATTCAATGCAGCTCCTATCCATATACATGCATCAAATTAACCTTCGACTCTCGAAGCTGTGTCACAATTCATGTTGTACGGAACTTGATATTCCCGTACGTAACTAATATTTTATACATGGGTCATTGTATGCATACGTATACACATACACATATATGTGTATACACACACACATATATACACACACACATATATGTATACATAAACACACAAACACATTCATACATAAATATAAATTAGCAACCAGTCTGCCTATCTATCTCTAGATTGATAGATAGACCTATAGATAATATTTATATAGGCGTGCATGTCTGCATGTGTCTTAAATCTGTGATTGTGTCATATACGTTCGTTGGCTATATCCAGTAGATTTCTGCTCTGGCGCTGCCAAGACGGAGTGGTATCAATGTTCAAAGCATGACACCGCTATGATCTCGTGGACGAATTTTCTGCGTACCATGTTTTGTCAAATTTTCCGTTTGTTATCTTTTTGTTAAATACGTTCCCAAATTACCTTCATATTAAGTTTCTACCTACACACAAATATATATATACTTATACATACATACATATATATATATATATATACACACATATATATATATATATATACATATATATATATATCGCCATGTTGATTCACTAGTTTCTGCACGCATTTTTTTCTCTCCTTGTTTCTTTCCGTGTTTCTTTTCTGTGTATCTTTCTGTTGAAGAGCGTAGGCTCGAAACGTAAAAGACTTGTTTTATTTATATTCCTGAGCGCCATACTAATACAATTGTTTGCTTGTATTCCACCTGCCTTCGTCTTTTGTTTATTTTCATAAAGCTTCCCGTTATATATATATACATATATGTATATACATATATGTATATATATATATATATGCATATATACATATGTGTATGTATGTATATATATAAACTCAATATGAAGGTAATTTGGGAACGTGGTGCTAAAAACAGAAGAACGCATTGAATGATTTGCGTTACTAGCTTATACGCTCTCTGTATAGTAAATGTGTGAGGAAGCTAGACATCGAGAGTTTTGAATTAATACACACGCAGAAAAACACACACACACACACACACACACACACACACACACAAAAACACAGCTACGCACTCTGAAGTACTTATTCAGGAAATATACCTATGCACAAACATACACCTCTGCATATATCTTAAATAGTTTCAAAACTAATTTAGAAGAATGAAGGAGCAACTAATAATTATAAAAAAGAAGAAAATTAAATCACTCACAACATATTATCGAAAAGTAAGTGGATTTCTAGTTGGTTCAGAGACAAGAAACCTGGTTTTAGGTCTATCGATTAAACACAATTATTGCGTAATTATTATTAAAACTTAAGCCGACACTGCTATGGAATTAAGCGGCTATTCGGTGGATCGATCTGCATTGATTGCCAAGCTGGGGACGGTGGCCTGTAATCTGAACTTCATTTCACACTTGCCAGCATTTGTAATTGCATTTGTATGCATAAGTAACGGAGAGAATTCGATGAGTAATGGAGGTATTGAGTGTGAGAGATGAACTATATACATGCATACGTACACACTCTTCCACAGACACATGCACAAGCGCACACACACAAGCACACACAAACGTATATACGTATATCCACGTATATAATTAAGTATCTATATACAGTGTGTGTGTATGTGTGTTGGGGTACATATAGATTGTGATTATGTGTAGACGATATCATGTAAATAAGGATTCCCATGTATTTAACAATCTATGTTTCGGTATATCAGTTTGAAGTCGAGCTGATTATATACGTGTGTGTATATATATATATATAATATATATATATATATATATATAGATATATATATATATATATATATATATATGTGTGTGTGGTATATAATATAATATAATAATATATGATATATAAGTATATATCTATATGGTAAATGAAAGACGGAAGATGGAATATACGAGAATTTATTATAAATCACGACTGTTGTTTCGACATATCTAGCATCGATCCCTCATCGGTGGGACACTCAACAACTGATTCAGGAGCATCTGGCGGTGCAGATGTGTCTCATCGGATGATAAATAGACACAAATCATTAAAATAACAGTCGTGCAATGTATCTTCTCATTTCGTAAAAAGAAAAGTAGCAAAACTAAGGAAATATCTTCATTCACATGGAAGATCAAAAATAAGGTCATAGATATGAAAAAAAAAAAAAAAAAAGAGACGAACATGCAACACAGCGAGAAAAGCATTAACAATGACCGTCAAGAAATACGGATGTATAAACGGCCTCGCGCAAGCTGCATGGCGCGTGTACACTCGCTTATACAAGCATCCACGAAAATGTAAGCATATGCATACGTGTGGTTTGGTGCACTGCCGTTCACAAAGTAAATTAACTAGCTACTTGGTGTTTATTGGAATGGGGAGGTTAAAGCTAAACTTAATTCATCCATCCTTTAAAATAAATTATGCTACTGTTACTCAAATTCCTTCCCACTGCATATATATTTTTCCCTCATGATAGTTTGTTCATATTTTATAAATGCAAATTTAAATCATAAAGTTGTCATTTATTTAATGAGCACAAATAGAAACAGCCGTAGGAAGTAAGAATTTTCAATTCAGTTATAAATAATTATTAACTTTCAACTCTTCATTTTCCATTCTTTTATTAATTGAATACGGATTATATGCATAATATATACCTATTGATTTGGGGAACTTCTATTTCCCAAGCATATTAGGTATAGAACCAGTGTTGTTACCGCTAGGCCTAACTCATCGTAAAGTCAATACCACCATGACTGATATCCAATCTACAGTGGAGAAGGCTAGCCACTAGATTTGGTTAAAAAGAGACGATGAGTGATGGCTAGAAGGATATTGAGCCTAATTTGATAACCAGCTGATCTAGCAAGCGGAGCCTCATATCTGTGAGGGGGGCCGGTGCGCATTGATGCCGTCGAGAGGTCGGCCCCGAAACGGTGCGCATTCTCTCCTGATGACCCCATACACTTTCTGGTTTCCGGTATACGGAGCTTTTGACTGGTAGCACTTGCATGTGCAAGTTGTTTGCAAGACATCGTGGATGTAATCATCCCTTTAAGAAGTTAAATTATCCTCTAATTATACTTGAAACTGTAAGTACATCTGGTAACTTAACTGAAGAAAGAAAGCCACGAATGACCAATCATTTCCCCTTCTGTGTGAGTGTGTGTATGCGTGCGTGTCGTACTTGGGCTTGAGCACCCATTTTCGACAACTGGTGTTCCTTTATTCATGCCCTCCTAACTAGGTGGGTCGATAGAAGCGGCCAACGGAATAAATATTCGAAACATGCTCAGGAATCAATTTGATTAAATCTGCATGCGTCCCAATATACCGCACTCCGGAATATCTTTTATCTCTTACTTTAGTCAGCCATTAGACTGCGGTAATGCTGGGTCACCGCCTTCAAGGATTTTTTATTCGAATGTATCGACACCCCAGTGCACGTATTTATTTTCGAGCCTGGTACTTATTCTATAGGTGTCTTTTGCCGAGCCACCAAGTTATTGGGATGTAGACAGACCAGCACCGGTTTTTGAGCGATGGTGGAGAACAAGCACAAACACACCTATATATCTAATACTATATATATATATATATATTATATATATATATATATATATATATAATATATATATATATATATATTATATATATATATAAAATACCCAGGAGTAAAAAGGTGACATACACGCGCATAACATATATATATATATATATACATCTAACTGTACCATATATATTTATATACACTGTGCCACTATATATGTATGTATATATATATATATATATATAAGCGCAAGCAAAGCGGGCCTCTTTTAATTTCTGTCGGCTAAATCCATTCACAAAAAATTGGTCAACCCGAGGGTATAGTAGAATATATTTATCCAAGGTATCATGCAGTGAGACTGAAACCTGAAGCGTGTGGTTGGGAGGCAAGTCTCTTAGCACACAACCACGCCTGCGCCTGTGAAAGTATTGCATCGCCCACATATATATACATATACGTGTATGTATGTTTGAGTGAATGTGTGTGTGTGTGTGTGCATTTCTGTGTGTGTGTGTGTGTGTGTGTGTGTGTGTGTGTGTGTATGTTTTTGTGTGGGCAGATCTATTTAATTATGCATGCCTGTCTGTTTGTCTGCCTATCAATCCGTGAGTATTTACGTATTATTAAATAGCGTAAAAATTACATTCGTCGACATATGTCATAACGCTTCGCTGTCCAGATTTGTGAATATAGAAGCTTATAAAATCAAGCTCCAATACACATGTATAAATATATATCCTATATATATATATATATATATATATATAAGAAGATCATTAAGTACCCAAAATGAACTTTCTTATCTTCCATTTTAAAGGGTTACAGAATTAACAAAGGTTATCTGAACATAAACCTTCTTCCACAAAAGATAGCATAAACTGTGCTCTAAATGGAGTTGTAGTCAAATCCTATTTCATGGGACCATGTTCTAAATGTCTAAAATAAGTCGAAAGGTAAGCTATTATAAATCGGCACGAACTTTCCGGACAACCCAATATTTAAACATAGTCGTATATATGTGCGAAGGCAGGCATTTACTGGAAGGCCCTGTCTATGTGTCTGCCAAAATATATATCAGAATCTGCTTACGTGTTTGTAGGTATTTAGATGTAAGTAGGGATAGAAATTTTGTATGTATAAACGCTTGTATGTTCAGCTACGTGGGCTTTTAGAAGTGTACACAAGTATTTACGTAAACATAATATACATGTATGTATGCATGTATATATATATATTATATTATATTTATATATATATATATATATATTATAATATATATATATATATATATATATATAGCCGAAATTACTACGATGATCCGGTTCTTGACTGAAGACTGAGGGGTTCGAATGTCTGTCCATGTTTATTGTATCGTCTTCTATGATTTATACGTTCTTGTCCATGTTGTATTTTTCTACATACCTTAACATATATAATATATATATATATATAATATATAATATAATATATATAATATACATGCATACATACATGTATATTATGTTTACGTAAATACGTGTGTACACTTCTAAAAGCCCACGTAGCTGAACATACAAGCGTTTATACATACAAAATTTCTATCCCTACTTACATATTCCTACATACAAACACGTAAGCAGATTCTGATATATATCTTGGCAGACACATAGACAGGGTCTTCCAGTAAATGCCTGCCTTCGCACATATATACGACTATGTTTATATATATTGGGTTGTCCGGAAAGTTCGTGCCGATTTATAATAGCTTACCTTTCGACTTATTTTAGAACATGGTAGAGCCCATGAAATAGGATTTGACTACAACTCCATTTAGAGCACAGTTTATGCTATCTTTTCGTGGAAGAAGGTTTATGTTCATATAACCTTTGTTAATTCTGTAAACCCTTAAAATGGAAGATAAGAAAGTTCATTTTGGGTACTTAATGATCTTCTTTTTCTGTAAAGGGAAAAATACTTCACAAGCAACCAAAGAAATATGCGCAGTTTACATATTCATTCAACATTCACTAAATATCGTCTCTTCTGAGTGAGATTTATTAATTAGTGCCATAATATGATTATGCAATATACCACAGAGTAGATTTAAGATTATATTTCAGTCTGGGAAATATAATTGCAAACGTCTGTCAGACATATCAGAAATGCCTTTTATAATATAATTGACTCATGAATATGCTTTAGAGATGCAGTTATTTACCAAAAAAAAAAAAAGTTAGTCTTTATCCAACAGACATATAATCAAAATTATTGCATCTTTGAACATCTTTGCAAAAATATCAGCCTTTATCCAGCAGATATAATGTTACAATTCTTGTAGCCGTGATAATCCCGTGTTTTTAAAGGTAATTTATTTCGGTTTATATCATCCAATACGCTACGCGTTCTCCTAAAGACGGTAAGGTGAGATTAAGCTGAAAAATTTTAAGGTTCCTTCAGAAAATACAGTTTTGTATTTAAGAGATGAGGAATTACGTACATTATTTACATTATTTACATTTGACGGATATTGTCCTCATCTTGTTTGTTGTTAACACAACATTTCGACTGATATACCCTCCAGCCTTCATTAGGTGTCTTGGGGAAATTTCGAACCTGGGTTCTCATTCCTAAGGTATTTTTCGATGTTATTGTTATTATTATTATTATTATTATTATTCAAGTCACTGCCTGGAATCGAACTCGGTATCTTGAGGTTAAGAGCGCGGGCTACTAACCCCAAGATTCCGAGTTCGATTCCAGGCGTTGACCTGAATAATAATAATAATAATAATAATAATAATAATAATAATAATAATAATAATAATAATAATAATAATGATAATAATAATAATAACATCATAAAAATACCTTGGGAATGAGAACCCAGGTTCGAAATTTCCCCAAGACACCTGATGAAGGCTGATCAACCGAAACGTTGAGTTAACAACAAACAAGATGAGGACAAATATCCATCAAATGTAAATAATGTTCCTTCAGAAATTTTGTACGAAATTCTATCTCATTCTCTATTTTAGCTTTTATTGTCAGTCATTGAGTGCGGCCATGCCGGAGCACCGTATGGGTTTGAAGGGCATATATAACGTAATTACACACGTGAATTTGACGATTTGCTTTCCTTCTTTGGACTTTTGCCTTTCTCTCTTCCGTCGAAGCAGTATGCTCAAAACATCAAACTTTCTCTTTTCACCGAGCGTCAGGCTTATACATTTCTTGTGCACGTCCTCTCATTGGCCGTTAATTGCATTCGCTTATGTGAATGACCATGTATATACATGTATATCACAGTGATCACCGTGACCGACCAGGCTATCAGGTGTTGCTACACATCGCTGGTCACAATGCGCTTCGCATTGTTTTAGCCTTCAAATGCCGCCACCCCGCTGGCTAAGCTAGCAGACCATATACATGTGTATATATATATATATATATAAATAAATGAAAGAATGGAGTTGAACAACGATTTAACAAAATTCCTTATTCTCGACATATGTTTCGAAGGCTGCATATTCCTAATTTCGAAGGAATAAGGGGTGCATTATGCCGCCTTCTCATCGGGAAAAACAAGGAACTTATGTCAGCATCAAGATGAACAAAACTCTTAGATGACTGCCCACACGGAGCCCATAGCGATATACATATGTTTGTGTGTGTGTATGTAATTTGCAATTTCTTTTTTTAAATACGGCACCGTTAACATTTTCAATAACAATTGTTGCACTATGTTATCTATATAAACATTCGTATTTTTCACATCTATCAACTCGCAAAATACAGAAGACTCCTAGAGGACAACGTCGTCGTTAACACTGACTGACAACTATAAGCAGTATGCATATATTTTTACACATAGACATATGCGCGCGCATGTGTGTGTAGGGTGATCAAAATATCAAGGACACCTGCTTTTATGGTTTATTTCTATTCATTTCCAAATCATTTATCATTGAGTAGACATATGACCAAAGCATTTTTAGCCGTGTCAACTTCGTCAGTCTTCCATTTTTGTTTTTCAAATATTCTATACTTAAAACCTCTTTTCTTTTTAAAGGCAGGAATTTCAACGTTTGGCTGCTATGTTTGGCAGGCCCAACAAACCACAAAAAGGCTCCCAGTGTGATGTGTGAAGGTGAATGTTTTGAATATTTTCCTTGTTATTTACGTCTTTGGTTATCCACCATATACGGCCAAAAAAATGTTAATATTTCCGATAGAGATGCATGGATCTGGTTCTTTATTTCGTTACAGAGTTAACATTTTCTGTTACCAATAAAATATGAAGACAGAACAGACAAACATTTTGTAAACAGGCGTGTTTCGAATTCAAATTCCTTCTAATTATATTTCTTTCATCTGTCTTCGATTAAAGTAAATTTCGATTTTTTGAGCTACGCATAGAAATAAATCAATAATAAAAAAACAAAAACAAAAAACACTAATTTGTATTTAAATTATTTTTCTGCTTTGAATTGCCGTTTCATAATTACCATCGAATCGTTGTCTTTGTCCAGTTATGCTAACTGTGCATCAATTCATGTGTCTACATAGAAATGTCAGTAAGTACACACACACACACACACACACACTCTCTCTCACACACACACACACACTCACACACACACACACACACCTGATTATTAGAAAGTATCTGATATAAACATTACAATACAGACGAGGGAATCGTTCACGTTTAAAAGCGCATAGTAGTCTATCATTTTTTTTATACGGTCATTGTCGTCGGCGCCATCTTCATTAACATGATGATGATGATGATGACCATCATCATCATCATCATCGTCATCATTATCATCATCATCCACGTCGTCGTTGTGTTCCACGTCACCATCGCCATCATTACCTATTTCTTTACTACCCACAAGGGGCTAAACATAGAGTGGACAAACAAGGACAGACATAGGTATTTAGTCGATTACATCGACCCCAGGGCGTAACTGGGACTTAATTTATCGACCCCGAAAGGATGAAAGGCAAAGTCGACCTCGGCGGAATTTAAACTCAGAACGTAGCGGCAGACTAAATACCACTAAGCATTTCACCCGGCGGGCTAACGATTCTACCAGCTCGTCGCCTTTTCACCACTACCGCTACCACTACCGCTTCCGTCGCGCCACCATCACCACAATCACCTCCTCTTTCCCCTCCTCCTCCTTCTCTCCACCACCGCCACCACCACCACTATTATCATCACCATTAACGTCACCATCGTCCACGTCGTCGCCATCACCGTTCATCATCATCCTCGTCCTCATTATCATGATCATTATGGTCATCCTTATTATTGCCCGTTTTGTTGTCGACGTGGTCGTTTTCCTCGTCCATGCCCCCCACTCCTCGTTGTCGTGCTTCACCTCCGCATCGTCATCGTCATTTTCTTTTGACCATAATCCTTGCTCTGTCTGGCCTGACATGAAGGTAAGTAACAACATCAACATCAGTAGCAAGAACGACAACAACATTCAGTTTAATGGATTTGCTCGCGAAAAATGCAAGAGCTTTGGTCATTGGTACAATCCAAAGCTGTTGGCAGCATGTAGAGGACAAACTTTTCGAGAGAATATCAGGATGTAAACTTTAGAATTTCACACATTTCATATTTGTGTATTGAAAGAAGACAAAATAGGACTCCAAAATATTTGTATCTTGAACGAAAGACGATTCTCAGATACTACGATGTATGCCTGCGCTTTCAGTAACATACTTTCTACATGGAGGACTCCACAAAGCGAATACCGCAGTAGTCAGCGTTCTAATACCGAATCTATATGTAGTGTAGCAGAATACAAAGAATGTCCTTTGGTAGTAATACCGATCCTGTCGCTAATATAATATATAATACTAGCTGGACCCTGGCCGTCAAAAATGACGGATAATTGTAGTATTTTATATATAAACTAGCAGTATCGCCCGGCGTTGCTCGGGTTTGTAAGGGAAATAACTATAAAGCATTTTTAGAGAGTTATAGCCAAAAATAGCAAAAAAATGCATTAAAAATGGAAAAAAATGATGGTAAATTTTTTTTTAAATCGTTGACTCATCGTAGACATTTTTAGAGAGTTACTTCCCTTATATAATAGCTAAAAAATGCATTAAAATGGAAAAAAATGATGGCAAATTATTTTTTAAATCGTAGACTAATCGTAGACGCGCGCTAATACCCAGAAGGGCTCGATATGAATCGCGACTATAGGATACTCGGTTTTGGTTAAACTGCACCGCAAAGTGTGGGACTAGTTAGGAATCTAAATCGTAGGAGACAGACACACAACCTTACTTTTACATATAAAGATATGGATGGTAAACCAAATTAATACACTTGTCAATGTTATCAAGTGGTTGTCATTTTAGATGTGACATCGATCATCGTTTGTTACTGAAAGAACGGTAGTTCACGCATATAAACATTTATATACTTCCTTTGTACACGCACACACATGCACACATATACTTACACAGCGTTGAAACGCTCCCCTACCAGCTTTCCATCACCCCTTCCTTCCTTATTCATCCGTCATCCCTTTCTTTTGCATTCATATCTTGTGAGAGAGAAAACATAAGAGTATTATTATAGTAGATAATATAATATCATATAATATATAATACAGTACACACACATACGTGGATATATATATATATAAGGTAACATCCGGTGTGGTGTCAGAGGCGGCTCGCGCATTTCTCCTGGGTCTCTTGTCTTTAAGTGCGTCTCTTCTTTGTACCTCAAACTTGCTGACTGCGTTGAAGATCGTGTGGCGCCAGACATCACGGTCCGCAGCCAGGTCTGACCAGCATTGGTGGTTAATTTGGCATGCTGTTAGAGACTTCTTGATGCTGTCTTTGTAGCGCTTCCTCGGAGCTTCTCTCACTCGGTGGCCGGTGGAGAGTTCGCTAAACAGAGCAATCTTTGGAAGGCGATGGTTCTCCATTCTTGGGACATGCCCTGCTCATCGGAGGTGGTACTTCAGTAGCATGGCTTCAATGCTGGGGATCTCGGCCCGCTCCAAGACTCCAATGATTGTGACGAAGTCACACACACACACACACACATATATATATATATATATATAATATATATATATATATATATATATATATATATATTATATATTATATATATAATATATATATATATATATATATATATATATATAATATATATATATATGCGTGTGCGTGCGTTATATGTATGTGTATATGTACAATCAAATATATACACTCATGTACGCATTTATATACAAACATACACGTTCACTCGCACACATACACACACACGCACGCATATATGTATATATTTACGTATGTATATATATGTGTGTATGTAAAAGTACATAGAGACATGGAGATGAGGATAGAACTAGAGAACATATCCTAAGTGTGTACTGTAAGAAGATGGCTGCTGAGTGGGATAGAGGTTAGCTGCTTTTTCTGCAAGGTACAGCTTACAACCCACCATTAATTGGGCAGTGGAGGAAAAGACAATTCTACAATGTTTTGCAATGGACCAAAGGAACAGGGTACACCTTGGAAAACAGTAGATTTTCTATTGAGAATTGTACGACGCAAACATTCAATGATGTTCAGTTTCAATTATTTTCAGTAATAAGCTACATTTCCATAGCTGTATTTTCCGGTCATCTTTCGATGTCTAATACTAATACAGAAAATACCACACCTTAGGTTTCTTACATTTTCCAAACGATATAAGCGCCATGAACCGATAAATGCAAAAAATTGCTGTAACACATACGTTCTTGATTCCTAAGTATAATCAAAGTTTAGAAATGTGACGATATTCCTCCGTCAATTTTATCGTTCTATCCTCGGTGCCAAAATCGAAAGCTTAAATACCGAATCGAAACATTCCGGTCTCGAAAGGAAAGCGAGTATTTCTCATTACCTTCAAACCACTGAGATATGAATTAGCAACAACTTAAAGCAAGTTTTAATTATATAATTGTAATTTATCCTATTTGATATTTACATAGTTCTGATGCTTTTTTTAAATATTTTTTTTCACTTTTCTCTTTATTTCTCTCTGTCTCTCTCTCTCTCTCTCTCTCTCTCTCTCTCTCTCTCTCTCCCTCTCCTTTCTATCTCACAGTTTCCTTTCTTCGCTTTTTTAGAATCTTACTTTTTTCAATTACAGACATTTTTATTTCAATTATTGCCAATATGCCGAAGTTCCATATTGATTGAATTTTTTTTTCAATAATGCCATGTGTAGCTTTGAAATTAAAATGGAGAAAAAAATGAAAAGAAGAAAACAAGTCGGCAACCAAGATAAATCTAAATAAAATGATGATTAATAAAAATAATAACAATAATAATAATAATAATAATAATAATAATAATAATAATAATAATAATAATAATAATAATAATAATAACGACAACAACAACAACAATAAAAATGTCGTTTTGTTGTAGATGCTGATGAGCATTATGATGATGATGATCATAAACAGATATAAAAGAAAAAAAAACAAATAAATATTAGATGAATCAATCAATATTGGACCAATTGTAATATATTTCAATTCAAGCTGACCTCTACCATATTCTATCTGCAGAGAAAGAAGCTTTCCCTGAAATCTTTTTATTACTCCTTTCAACATGCATACGTATACAGACATCCATTCTCAAATACAGACATATACATACTCACGTATAATCATACATATACATACACACACATATAATCGTATGTACAAACGCATACGGACATATATAATCGTATGCACATACACATATATGTTTGTATATTAACATAAACAGATATATATGTATTTACATTCGTACACATATATACACATATATACATTGTAAGGCTGTCTCCTGTCTTCTCGGTTTTCATTTTCTGTAATTTCTTTTCTATTTTTTCTTTTACCTAATTTTACTTCTTGATTAGATTCTCTTTCTCTCTCTCTCTCTCTCTCTCATCTCTCTCTCTTTCTCTTTCTCACTTACTAATTTATAGATGTGTGTATGCATGTATGCATATATATATATATATATATATATATATATATATATATTTCGCTTTCTCTCTCTATATTTATATATATGTATATATGTATATATATATATATATATATATATATTATATATATATATATGTATGTATATATATATATATATATATTATATATATATATATATATATATGTATGTATATATATATATATATGTATGTATATATATATATATATATATATTATATATATATACACATATATATACACAGATATTTATATGAACTCAAACGTTTTCATTTCCAAGCAATATATTTTTCTTCTCATCCAAACTACTTCCTTTATCGCTGTTAGTTTATCTACCTCTAACTCCTACACTCTTCTCCTGTCTCTTTATTTAAACCATTGACTTTCTCCTATCTCTGTTCGTCTGCTCTTCGTTCTCAAACGCACGTATTTCCAGACACATACATATATACACACACACATACACACCTATATATGTATACACAAACGCATTCATATAAAAGGAACACTCCGTCGGTTACGACGACGAGGGTCCCACCTGATATGATCAACGGAACAGCTTGCTCGTGAAATTAACGTGTAAGTGGCTGAGCACCCCACAGACACGTGTACCCTTAACGCAGTTCGCAAAGAGATTCAGCGTGACACAGAGTGTGACAAGGCTGGCCCTTTTTTGAAATACAGGTACTACTCATTTTTGCCAGCTGAGTGGACTGGAGCAACGTGAAATATAATGTCTTGCTCAAGGACACAACGCGTCGCCGGGAATCGAACTCACAACCTTACGATCATGAGCCGAATGCCCTAACCACTAAGCCACGCGCTCTCGCATTCATATATATACACATATATAATCCTATTAGTTTCCTGTTTTATTTAGACAATGCTTTTTTCTGGCCTGTCCTTCACCACTGCTTGCATTTCTTTACACATTCACACTTATAGAATACTTCTAAAACGTCCTCTGTTTTCTTTCCAAATCCCTCTCTCTCCCTATCTGTATGTCTCTTACTTCATATCTTCTCCCCACACACTTTCAATTTCTTCTCTCCCTTTTTCATTCCATTTGTATCTCCTCGCTTCTCTCTCTCTCTCTTTATTCCACCTTCCAAACACTGAAAAACCACAATATAAAACTCATTCAGGTCAGTTAATCAATTGTTCATTCACGACGCCATCACTTCAAACACTCACTCACTCTCTCACTCACTCTCTCATTCACTCACTCACTCACTCACTCTGTTAATTATTGATGATTTCTGCTTCTACGCAAGTCAGATAAGCCGCTTAAACCATCGACAAATAAGCTAGAATGAATTAAAAGTCGATCAGTATGAACTAACAAATCTGTAAAATATTGCAGTAGATTATTTATTCGTTTCTTCCATACTTTTAGTTTTCACACTTTTTTTTATTGTTTATCTAATGTTCAAATTGTTTCTGTTTATTTGTCTTTTCTTTTTTAACGTTCCACTAGTTTCCGCCATTGAACTGCAGCTATACCGGGGTACCGCTTTTGAGAGCTTAAGTCAAACAAAATCGATTCCAGTACTGGTTTTTTTGAGGTCTGGTACTTACTCCGTAGGTCTCTTTCACCAAACTGTTTAACTTACAGGAACGTAAACAAACCAACATCTGTCGTAAAGCGATGGCGGAGGACAAACAAAACACAAACTCAAAGACATATATACACATAGATTCTCTTATTCACTTACTTGTCTCAGCCATCTGACTGCGGCCATACTGGAGCACCGCTATTTTTAGTTGAAGAAAGCGATCCCAAGACTTAATTTTTGTAAGCCTGGTGCTCATCTATCGGGTACATTTGCCGAACCGCTATGTTACGGGGACGTAAACACACCAACATCATTTGTCAAGCAACGGAGGGGGCCAAACACAGACACAAACTCACACACACACACACACATACGATAGGATTCTTTTAGTTTCCGTCAACCAAATCCACTCACAAGTCTTTGATCGGCTCGATGCTATAGTAGTAGACACTTGCCCAAAGTGTCTCGAAGTAGGACTGAATCCAGAACCATGTGGTTAGGAAGCAAGCTTCTTAACACACACCCACGCCTGCGCCTATATACATATATTTTGTATACAACAGGATTCTTTCAGTTTCTGTCTACAAATTTGACAACGCTTTGGTCGGCCTGGGGATCATTGCGAAACACATCCGCCCAAGGTAACATGCAATGGGACTGAAACCAGAACGATATGGTTGGGAAATAAACAGTATACCACGAAGCTCCGCTTCTTATTTTAGCTCTCTTATTGTCTTTCTCGTGTTGCGTGTTGTGCAATAAAAAAAAATATTCGTGTTGGCAAAATATATAAATTATTACCGTCCTTCAAGTAACAAACGCTTTGATTTCAAGTTGCATAGCCCACCACAACCACTACCTACTACTACCGAACATCCCCTCACCACCACCGCCATCACTACTACTACTACTACTACTACTACTACTACTACCACCACTACTATCATCCCCACCACAATCACCAACACCCCTGCTGCTGCTGCTACTGCTTCTGCTGCTGCTGATACTACTACTACTACTACTACTACTACTACTACTACTACTGCTGCTGCTGCTGCTGTTGTTGCTGCTGCTGCTGCTGCTGCTGCTGCTACTACTACTACTACTACTACTAGTACTACTACTACTGCTGCTGCTGCTGCTGCTGCTGCTGCTGCTGCTGCTGCTACTACTACTACTACTACTACTACTACTACTGATGGTGTTGATGGCGATGATGATGATGAGGTGGAGGTGGACGCGGAGGAGGTTTCTGGGCAGAAGACCAACAATTTTGAGATGAAGGGATTAATCATTATCATCGACTCAAGTGCTTCACGGGTACTTTATTTTATCGATCCACAAAGGATAAAAGACAAAACTGACCTCGGCAAGATGTAATCTCGAATTTAAAAATAAGGTGGAAGCAAACATACTGTAAAGTATTATTTTTCGGTGCTTTACCAATTCTGCCTGCTTGCTGTCTTAAAATTATTGATAATGGCTTCTGTGCAAACCTTAAAGGTTTGGATTGAACGGGGCTAGTCGATTACACGAACTCCACTGATCAGGTGATACTTAGTTAATCAACCACTAAGAGGTCTATGGCAAAGTTGCCCCCTCTTCGGAATTTGAACTGACAAGGTGAAGACGGACTAAATACCGTTAGCTACTTTGTCCGGCGTACTAACGATTCTTATTTCTTTATTGCCCATAAGGAGCTAGAGGGGACAAACAAGGACGGACAAACGGATTAAGTCGATTACATCGACCTCAGTGCACAGCTGGTACTTAATTTATCGACCCCGAAAGGACGAAAGGCAAAGTCGACCTCGGCGGAATTTGAACTCAGAACGTAACGGTAGATGAAATACCGCTAAGCATTTCGCTCGGGGTACTAACGAAACTGCCAGCTCACCGCCTTAAAAATGAATAGTAATAATCAGTCCTACTAAAGCACGAAGAATCAAATTCGGTGGGAGGGGACTTGCTGATTACATCGACCCCTGTGATTCACTGTTACATCGTTTTTCGATCCTGAAAGAATGAAAGGCAGAGTCGACCTCGGCTGAATTTGAACTCAGAATGGAATACGAACGAAACACCGCTAAGCATTACGTGCGGCATGCTAACGATTCTACTAGTTCACTGCCAATAGTAATAATAATAATAATAATAATAATATAATAATAATAATAATAATAATAATAGTAATGATAATCCCTTCTACTATAGGCACACAGCCTGAAATTTGTGGGGGGAGGTTAAGTCGATTACATCGACCCCAGTACTCAACTGGTACTTAATTTATCGACATCGAAAGTCGACCTCGGCGGATTTTGAACTTAGAACGTAGCGATGGGCGAAATACCGCACTAGCAATTCTGCCAGTTCGTTCTTTAAATAACTAAAATAAATAAATAAATAATGATAATAATAATAATAATAATAATAATAATAATAATAATAATAATAATAATAATAATAATATTTATAATAATAATAATAATAATAGTAGTAGTAATAATAATAATAATGGTTTCAGATTTTGACACAAGGCCAGTAACTTTGGAGGAATAAGTTGATTGCATCGACTCCAATGCTTAACTGGTACTCATTTCATCGGCCTCGGTCGGATGAACGGCAAAGTCAGGCCCCGACGGAATTTGAACTCAGGACGTCAAGACGGACGAAATATCGCTAAGTATTTTGAGCTGTGTGCTATTGCTTCTGACAAGCAACTATAGTCTTTTCTTAATTAACCAGTAGAGGTCGATGTACAAAGAGGAAGATACAAAAACAAACGTTAAACAGGGGATTTATAAAAATGAGTAGGTTTGGACAGAGAATTCATAGAAAGAGGAAGACACAGATGAAACAGTTACAAAATGTATATACAGCTCATAGTCGAAACTTCCATATTCTTCTGTGAAGAACCGCGTGTCATAGCGAGTACAGAATAGTCTGTGTGTTCTGGATCGTTGAAACATAACGCTTTAAAAACTCAATCCAAAATTCATACTGGCATTCTGTACGCTTTAAGCAGTTTAACATATATTCGTATTTTCTTTTCACGATCCGTATTTCATTTAGATATTTCCCTAAGACTTTTATTGGACTTTTGTTTCTGAAGTATGAGACAACCCCATTTATCTCGACAAGACACATTGTTTATTGATTATCTATTTTTATTCATCCAATCAGGTGACACGATTCTGTCATGGGACCCTTTCTTACGACTATGTAGTTTATTCTTTTAGCTTACATCTATACATCCAATCGCGTAAGAATTTATTGGCTGTATCAGGTGAGATTTTTATACATTAACTCATTTTATGGATTTTTTTTTCTACCGCACAGCGCTTGATTTCCGCACAGTCTTATTCTTTTTTTCCACCGCACGGCGCTTGAGTTCCGTACAGACTTAATCTTTTACAGTGTGCACAATTGAAATTGCAGTTTATCCTTTTGTATTCCATCTTGGAATTATTACTATCTCTTCCGTTCATGAATAAAGTCATTACCTGAGCGTAACGTTCTGATTCGTTCTTACGTTCTTTACTAAAGCATTAATAAAAGCTAGTTTATAAACATCGGATGCTGTGCTCTAAGGTCTTCCACTCAGCGCAATCTACAATACACAGGTTTGCTATTATTTTATGCTCTTGCAGTATCATGGAAACCTGTATGACCATGT
>NC_042999.1:40674409-40676909 GCF_006345805.1 Octopus sinensis | reverse complement strand
GTTGTATTGAGCAAAATATCTGCTTGAACCCATATTTTGCATTAAGATCTTTATACTTGCTCAGTTTTTGGTAGGTATTGACAGATACATTTATGTAGATTGGAACAGTTATATCAATACGGAGGCACGACTTTTGCCTGAAGTCTTTCAATATAATTATCTGGCCTATTTGCATCTATCTTTCTCTCAGTTTGAATAGTGAAGTTCCAGAGGAGTGAGATGTGATCATTTTCAAGCACTGGGAGTTATTTAAGTTCCCACCAGTTTTTATCATGGGGCCGTTCCAGGTGTTTGAAAATTACCCATTGAATATATTCTGCTGTTCTATCATGCCCGTTGAGATACTCTGTAAGCGCAAGAAGACTGCACATGGATGCAATATGAGCAATGGTTTCATTTTGTTGTTTACATACACGTCATGTTGGGCTACTACCGTTCTGTGATATGGTGGCCTGGTAGTTCCTTATAGGTAGGAATTGATCTTGGGCTGCTATGGTAAACCCTTCAGTTTCTGATTTCAAGCCAGAAGACACTCACCATTGATGGATAAGGCCTTTGTCAACATTGGCACTATTAGCTCTCTTTGGGATTTTGCCATTGAGAGGTTGTTATTGTCATTTATCAGTATGGATATCTAAGGCTGCAATTTTAGCACGGGTTTTCGTACGCTTAACTTTTTTCTATGTTTGTGTCTAGTACTTCTAATTCTGCAATTTGTTGTATTTGAAATTCACTTCGATATTCTTTGGCCTGGTTTGTTACTGAGTATGACGTATTCTTGTTTTCATACTTTGAGACATGTTTTAACATCCAGTCATCAGTTTTTCAAGTAGTTGTCTAGGCCATTTGTGGCAATCTTCATTGATACTTCCAATTATAAAAGTCCAATGCCACCATCTTTTTTTGGCAGGTAAAATCGTTCTATATCTGCCTAAGAGTAGTGCTTTCTATGCATTGTCAACAATGTTCGTATTTTTCTGTCAAGATTACATATTTCAGTAATTCATCAGTTAATGATATTGAAAGTGTAAGTCCCGACCGGGATGGCTAAAGTATTGATCGCATCGATACTGCTTTTTTCATTCAACTCTATCTTGAGTATTGCCCTTACGCTGCAATAACATTCTCTTTTGATCTCTCCCACATCACTGAATGTTTTATTCTGTACCCTTCAAATACCACTAGGTATTTGAGCTCTCCGTTGGTTCTAACTCCTTTACGACATTCTGCTGGTCTAGATTAACGCTGGATGTTTCTGTCAGTTTTTCCTTTGATAAAGGTAGCCAAATTCCACCCTGATATCATCACTGAATTGTTTAGCAGTCGCTAGTAATCCCTGTAGTTGTTGGTCAATTTTTGCAAAGAGCTTTATATCATCCATGATTTATATTTTTATCAAACTTTTTATAGCAGTATTGTACATCATCGAGCAATTTCGAGAGATGCATCAAGACTACACAAAAGAGGAGTGGTGATAGAGAACCACCCTGGAAAATGCCGCATAAAATTCTTACATCTCGAGCATTCAGAGATTCCTTGTCACTGTTCAAAGTCAGTGTGGTTCTCCATGATCTCATACTTACAGACAAGAAGATTTGCAGACAAGAGTTCACTCGATGATAAAACACGTGAACTCACAAAGCAAAGGATATCATTAAATTTGAGGGTAGTAATGCCGCAGTGTTCGTAACTCCCGAAATGATAGAGGTAAAAGAGAGGAAGACTATTTACTTCAAATGCCTATCAGGCAATACTTGGAGGCCTTAATTAGCGTTCATCAGTCATGTTGGGATGGCCCTCAGAGAAATTTTAGTAGATCTGGCCCATATACAGAGAGCGAGGCAGTTTGTCAGCATTAAGGTCCTTTTTAAATGTGAGAACCTCCTGGACTGAGGAGTGGGTCCTGTATCCCACCTACCTCTCAAAGAGAACAATTAGAATCAGAGTAAATGGCGTACTAATGGACGTAAACGCCTTTTAGATTGTCGCTTGTCTGGTTCAAGATCCAGAGTCACTCCTGGAGGAGAAAAAGCGCAGTACGGAGAACTGACGTGTGATCAAGATGGAAATATTAATCCATGGGAAATCAGAAATCATCGAGAAGACCCTGGACCTGATCCAGATGCATAGTGGAAGACAAGAAGCACAGATGTGATATCTGTGGGGCCAAAAGCCACCTGAGAGCCTTCTGTCCCTAAATGTTGGTAGATATGCTGCCACACCTGCAGCCTACATCGCACCCACCCCCAGAAAACAGCAACAACAGAGACCTTTTAATAAAACGGTAGTCTCATCTCCAACAACAGTGTAGGAATGTAATCCACATATAACGGAGAAAAGCACCCAGGGTATCCGTCAAATCAGCCCTCTCTCACTCTCTTTCTCAAGCACACATTCACACCAACGCGCTCACACTATCACAGACACACTCGCACTCCCCGAGATAGATCCTACGGATGCTAGTCCCTCCTTATCCAGTTGTGAAGATGAGGAAGATACT
>NC_042999.1:40659409-40669409 GCF_006345805.1 Octopus sinensis | reverse complement strand
ATGATAATAATAATAATAATAATGATAATTATAATAATAATAATAATAATAATAATAATAATAATAATAATAATAATAATAATAATAATAATGATAATAATAATAATAAAAATAATAGATAGGAAAACAAGAAAAATAGATAGGAAAACAAGAAAAATACTGACAGGATCTAGGATGCATCACCCAAAATCTGACATAGAAAGACTATATATACAACGTATAGAAGGTGGTAGTGGCCTTATACAGCTGGAAAACTACTATAAAATAACCACCATAGGACTGCAAAAATACCTACTTCAGAAGGAAGGAAAACTGATCCAGATAGCAGCAAAACACGAGCAAAACAAAAAACTGTTCTCAGTATTTAAGGAAGCTGACAAATACAAACAAGAAATCATACCACCTAATAAACACAAAGAAGAAGAAGAAGATGATTGAAGAAACAACAAAAGCTATAAAACAAATGAAATCCAAACTAAAAATGATAAAACGATGGCAAGAAAAACCCCTTCATGGTAAATACTGCATAAACTAAACGCAAAAGAAATAGACAAAGAAAAATCCCAGCAATGGTTGAGAAGTTCAGGATCACTCAAAGCAGAAAAACAGAGGATTTTAATTGCAGCACAAGACCAAAGCTTTCACCACAGAAATTACCAAAAACATGTAATGAAAAGAAATATTACAAGTACTGCAGAATATGTGGAGATGGACAAGAAACAATAAATCATATTATCTCTAGCTGCCCAGTCCTGGCTAAGAAAGAAGGATATATTCACAGACATGACAGAGTGGGAACCTACATACATTGGAAGCTATGCCAACATTATGGAATAACAACAGAAAAAAGATGGTATAGGCACACACCAGAAAAGGTCACAGAAAACGAGAAAGCACCAAATACTCTGGGATATGCCGATACACACAGATAGAGAAATTAAGGCAACAGACCAGATATAGTTGTCAGAGATCATGAAGAAAAAAATGCTTCTAATTGATGTATCAATACCGGCAGATGACAACGTGTCTCAAAGAAATGGAGAATCTCTCAAAATACAAAGACCTGGAAAAGAGGAGGTAACTAGAATGTGGAACCTGAAAACAGAAACAATTCCTATCATGTAGGTGCATTAGGCATGATAAAAAAATATTCAGACAAATACATAACAAAACACCAGGACTTACAAACAATATAACATACAGAAAATTGCACTACTAGGCACTGCACACATCCTACGCAGAACACTTTCCATACAATAACCATCAGAGCATCACAACAAATCACAGCACATACCCAAGGCACACAGAGCTGCTCTCGGTAGTGAAGTGTGAAAGCACGCTATAAAAATAAAACTACTGAATAATAATAATATAATAATAATAACAATAATAATAATAATAATAATAATAATAACAATAATGATGATGATGATGATAATAATAATATATAATAATGATAATTATAATAATAATAATAATAATAATAATAATAATAATAATAATAATAATAATAATAATAATGATAATAATAATAATAAAAATAATAGATAGGAAAACAAGAAAAATAGATAGGAAAACAAGAAAAATAACTGACAGGATCTAGGATGCATCACCCAAAATCTGACATAGAAAGACTATATATACAACGTATAGAAGGTGGTAGTGGCCTTATACAGCTGGAAAACTACTATAAATAAAAACCACCATAGGACTGCAAAAATACCTACTTCAGAAGGAAGGAAAACTGATCCAGATAGCAGCAAAACACGAGCAAAACAAAAAACTGTTCTCAGTATTTAAGGAAGCTGACAAATACAAACAAGAAATCATACCACCTAATAAACACAAAGAAGAAGAAGAAGATGATGAAGAAACAACAAAAGCTATAAAACAAATGAAATCCAAACTAAAAATGATAAAACGATGGCAAGAAAAACCCCTTCATGGTAAATACTGCACTAAACTAAACGCAAAAGAAATAGACAAAGAAAAATCCCAGCAATGGTTGAGAAGTTCAGGACTCAAAGCAGAAACAGAGGGATTTTTAATTGCAGCACAAGACCAAAGCCTTCCCACCAGAAATTACCAAAAACATGTAATGAAAAGAAATATTACAAGTAACTGCAGAATATGTGGAGATGGACAAGAAACAATAAATCATATTATCTCTAGCTGCCCAGTCCTGGCTAAGAAGGAATATATTCACAGACATGACAGAGTTGGAACCTACATACATTGGAAGCTATGCCAACATTATGGAATAACAACAGAAAAGAGATGGTATAGGCACACACCAGAAAAGGTCACAGAAAACGAGAAAGCAAGCAACCATACTCTGGGATATGCCGATACACACAGATAGAGAAATTAAGGCCAACAGACCGATATATAGTGGTCAGAGATCATGAAGAAAAAAAATTGCTTCTTAATTTGATGTATCAATACCGGCAGATGAAACGTGTCTCTAAAGAAAGAAATGAGAGAATCTCTCCAAATACAAAGACCTGGAAATAGAGGTAACTAGAATGTGGAACCTGAAAACAGAAAGAAACAATTCCTATCATAGTAGGTGCATTAGGCAATGATAAAAAAATATTCAGACAAATACATAACAAAACACCAGGACTTACTAAACACATATAAACTACAGAAAATTGCATACTAGGCACTGCACCACATCTAGCAGAAACACTTTCCATACAATAACCATCAGAGCATCACAACAAATCACAGCACATACCCAAGGCACACAGAGCTGCTCTCGGTAGTGAAGTGAAAGCACGCTATAAAAATAAAACTACTGAATAATAATAATAATAATAATAATAACAATAATAATAATAATAATAATAATAATAATAATAATAATAGTAAATATATGCGAAGATAGAGTGAAACCATTTTCTAGTGTCTTGCTGAAATACTTCGTACACTCATTTAGGTTTTCTTGGTTTGCAGGTGAGCACTTTTGTGATCCAAGAATCTCTGTAAATAATAGTGCAGATTATAGTGCCACAATCTACTTCTTTTTCTCTACTTTTGCAAATTAATCAGCAAAGGGAATTTGAGCTCAAATGCTTATTATACCGTACTTAAAATTTGAGTGTCATTACCCTCAACTCGTACGCAAATCAACGATACTCTCTGGTGGAGTAAACTTGGTTTTATCTATACATATCAGTCGTACGGTGACATATGAGTCTAACCTGGGAAGTGAATCATTGACTCATTTAGCTTGATTTATGATTTCACTAAGTTAATTCTATTCATAAACATATGTATTAGGGATATTTCTTAAACCGTTAGCTTCACATTTCAACAACTTAACTGAAATTTAGCCCACGTAACGGGAACTGAGAGGGATACGTGAAACAGAGAAACTGTGGGTGATACAGATAATTTGACATTATTTTTGAATTCTGCATGCAAAAACATATATGATACAAGTATTCTTTTTCTTGGGACAAATTCTTTGTTGGTCAGTGTTACTCTTATCGTAGCTTACAAATCCAAGTATGTAAACCTTACCCAACTTTGGAGTTTTGGAGACATGCACTCACACATACACACATACATGCATAAATGTACATATAAACTTATATATGAATACATACATCCCCATGCACTTACTCTTTTACTTGTTTCATGACTGCGGCCATGCTGGAGCACCACCTTTAGTTGAGCAAATCGACCCCGGGACTTATTCTTTGTAAGCCCAGTACTTATTCTATCGGTCTCTTTTGCCGAACCGCTAAGTGACGGGGACGTAAACACACCAGCATCGGTTGTCAAGCAATGCTAGCGGGACAAACACAGACACACAAACACACACACACATACATATATATATATATATACATATATACGACAGGCTTCTTTCAGTTTCCGTCTACCAAATCCACTCACAAGGCATTGGTCGGCCCGGGGCTATAGCAGAAGACACTTGCCCAAGATGCCATGCAGTGGGACTGAACCCGGAACCATGTGGTTGGTTAGCAAGCTACTTACCACACAGCCACTCCTGCGCCTATTACTTATATATTAATGATGTACAGAAATATATGACGGGTATACATAATACTGAAATACTCATGTAGTAAACACATGCAGACCAATATATTAATATAACAACTTAAAGAAAGAAAACATACAAAAACACTATAGAAATCAACGAAGAAATTAAAGAAACAGTAAGATGATACAGGTTCATTTTATTAGTTATTTATGCTTATTTAAAAACCTACAATGAACAGACGCTAAACTATTATTTTCACAGTCTACAACCTTAAATTTAACACCGCTAAACGCAGAAAATTTTTGTTACTCTATTGGCTAAAAATACACAATTGTTTTCGATTTTTAAACCTCTGTAACTTTTTCCTCGATTTTTTTCCCTCCACAACATCGTGCCTTCATAGCAATAAGAGTGGAAAACTACATTAATATAGCTGATTTTCAAACGTTCTACTTCCTTTTAAAAAATGTAGATTTTATGAATCATTTAATCTAGTTCCCATATATATATATATATATATATATACATATATATATATGTGTGTGTATATGTATGTATATGCATATATATGCATATATGTACATACATATATATGTATATATATATTTATATATACACATACATATATATATATATACATATACATACACACACACACACACACAAATATATATATATACATATGTTCGTACGCATGTGTATGTATATATATGGATATATATGAATTATGGATATATATATATATATATATATGTATGTACCGTATTTGATGGCCTATAAGAGGCACGAGTGCAAAATAAATTATCACTAAAATAATATCTGAATTCCTCCACTTATCTGTGTAACTTTGTATTATTACCAGTAATTATAAGCAATTTATTGCACCTACGAAGATTTCGTGTTAGTTTTCATGTAGCGAACTTTAGCAGTGTTGCCAGGTAGCTTCAGCGTTGCCATCAGTTAACGAATAAATCGATGGCTGTAAAATCGTGAGTTTTGAGCCTACATTGAGTGCATTGGGTGCAGGAAAATGTTTGAAGACATTTTTGAGTAAAAAAAGCTGTGTCTTATAGGCCATCAAATACGGCATATATATGTTTATTATTTTTTTTAGAAACATGGGTCATCATTATTTTCGATGATGATGTTACTGAAGCCATTTTTTTAGACATTACCTTTAACTTATATAATGATTCCTATTTCCTATACCATAAGCCCTCAACTAATTTAAAATACATTAGTTTTTTTAGTAACCATCCGAAGACTATAACAAGAAACTTATTTTTAAATATTTCACTTAGTCTTTCAAGACTATCTGCTAATGCTGATATCTTTAATGATAACGCTGAATTTTATAACTCTGCCTTACTTAAAGCAGGCTATAAAGAAAAAAAACTTATCTTAAAGCTATTGACATTAATTCTGCCTCTGTTAATCAAGACGAGAAAACACGTCGTAACGGTAATAGCAATATAAATTTTATTGACATTAATTCTGCCTCTATCATTCAAGACAAGAAAACACATCCTAACGGTAATACTAATATAAAATTTTCGTTCGAATAATAAAAATAATTCAAATAAATTAATTTTGCAGTGTATGGGAGGTAATAAAAATAAGTTTAGGAGTTTTAAAGATAATTGATTTTAGTAAAGCAATTTGGAGGATCATTCAATTTGGTAAGCATATCAAATCCAACCCCTCTTATCAGTTCTGTGAATCTATAGACAAGAATTTTCCCAACAGTACCAGATACCATTCCATTATCAATTCACACCTAATAAGGATAGGATTTTCAAACTCAAAAACCTTTCACAAATAATTTCTTCACATAACCGTAAAATATTAAATACAAATCCCCATAACGAATATAATAACAATTATATTATTAACGCTAACCATTCCTTGAACAATAATAACAATAATATCAATGTTTCTGATAGAAATTTGAGTCGAATTCGTTTCCTGAGCAGTAATTCTAAGACTAGAAACTCTGTTTATCAATGTAAAATTACTTCTGGTTCTAATATGTTTACCGTTGCACGCATTGGAAAAACATACCTATAGTCCCTTTAAGTAATTTCTACCAATCTATATATATCGACCTTTAACTGTTTTTCTTGCATTTCATTTCCACTACATATATCTATTTCCTTGCTTTTAAACTTTATTCCCATTCATTTCTCACACGAAATTTTTCCACTCTAATTTACCTTTGATGTTACATCTATTAAAGGCTTTAAAAAAAAATAACTTCCTAGATTACTCCCTACATTATACATTTACGTACGTGGTAAAAATGGCTTATCAATGTGTTTTGTTTCTTTTCTTCCGTGACAAGATGAATGCATAGTTTTACATCATTTTCATTCCTTCTGGAATAATCTCAATGGGTTATTCGAAACATAAGGTGGAAGTATAAATGATTTGAATTACACCTACGTTTGAATCTATTTCTTAATTCATATATATATATTTATATATATATATACATATAGATATATACATACATACACATGCAGACACACACACGCACATATATATATATACATACATACACACACATATATGTAGGCATATATTTGCACAAGTACATGTGACTGTAGTATGTTGCGACCGACTCATATGTGCACTTTCGTATGAAAAGACAGAATGACACACATATCCGTATGATAAATATAATTCTATCGTTCATAATAGAATGCAAAGGAGTCTCGTATTTTCGAGAGGTATCTAGTCATGTATAAGAACGGGATCACACAGACACATACACACAAACAAACATCAAACAAATAATCTGCACAGGTGTAGTAATTACATACTTACGTACGCATACCAACACGAATACGGTTTCACATACGGTTGTATAAAGACGTTGCATATTTTTGCTGATATCTTACTAAACGTACGCCAACAATGGATTTTGTCTTGTATTCAAATATCAAAACCTCTACAAGATATTTATGCCATTCATATAAATACACACGCAAATACACTCGTCACACGTGTACAGATTCATATATAAAACAATGATTCTCAAATAAGGAGTGTTATCATGTGTAAAGGTTTTGTGTTGATGGTGAAAGAATAAGAGACAGGAGGAAGAGAGAGAGAGAGAGGGTGTTGAGTGGTGAGTGTCTGAGCGTGTGTGTATGTATGTGTATCTATGTGCATGCGTGTGTGTTCGATGCACCAGTTTAATTTAACGTGTAAGTACGGTGCTGCCTCTGCTTAGACAAGCTATTTCTAATGTATCTTGTGAGTTAGCCATTCGTTTCTCTATGCTTGTATCTGTCATTCCATATGTTAGGTGCTATTTCTTTTTTATTAAATGGTCTCTCATAATGAGTGCATACATACATATATACATACATACGTACAAATAAGCATACATACATACATACATACATACAATCATATGCTCACACATTATGCGTGTATATATGCACGTATATATTTGCATATAAGTGTATATATATATATATATATTACAACGAAACAATTCCTCCGAGAGAGACGCTCTTGTAAACCCCCTATATATGCATATATATACATAAACACATAAGTATAGGCTTCACTGTCCCTGTACAAGTCAGTAATTGAATATAATGTCACCAATATAAAGATATATACTCTATTATATATATATATATGTCTTTATATATAAAAGTGAGGTTGTGTGCTGTCAGTCTCCTACGATTTAGATTCCTAACTACTCCCACATTTTGCGGTGCAGTTTAACCAAAACCGGGTATCTTATAGTCGTGATTCATATGGAGCCCTTCTGGGTATCAGCACGCGTCTACGATGAGTCTACGATTTAAAAAAAAATTTACCATCAAGTTTTCCCACTTTTAATGCATTTTGGGCATATATAAGGGAAGTAACTCTCTAAAAATTTATTATTAAATCTCAGAACGTAAAAAGCTACAGTAACACCCCCCTTTGTGGTTAACCATATTGAGATGGCTATTATACTTTACATCTCTAAAACTGCTTATATAGTTATTTCCCTTACAAACCCGAGCAACGCCGGGCGATACTGCTAGTATATAAATATATATATATTATATATATATATATATATATATATACATCCACATATACATATACAGATGAATGTATGTATTTCTTTGTACACTTATGTATTTACATACAAACTTCACACAGAATCATTCACAAAATTTCAAGCCCCAACAAATTATGTCTAACATGGTAAGCTAACCAACCAATTGTTTTCATGACAATGCGTATGACGGTATCCAACTTCAGTTTATAGAATATGAAGAGATACATCTGTTTTCTCCTTGAGAAAAATCTCCGACAATTGAGTTAGCCAGAAAATGTAGCACAGATTGTCAACAACTTCGGGGAACTATTGTAATACTAATATCATATTTCTGATAATAACTTTATTAGATAAATGCTTTCCAGAGGAACCATTGTTACTCTATAAGTATTACTTTTCATGCTTCTACCTAGAAATTTTTTCCTTGTTTAAATTATAATTTTTTTTTCGTTTTTGTATATATACACCGTCTACAATTTTCATTGCTTTTGTGAATTTATGTGCTGGGGATACATATAGATTAGGGGTATGGAAAAGTAATATCGTAATTCGTGTAATAAGTTCAAGTTGGTATGAAACATATCGTAAATATATTTATCCATTCAAAACATAATTGCCATCGCAAGCAATAACATTTTCCCACCTCGAAAGCAGTGTTCCGACCCTTCGGGCAAAAAAGCTGGTTATCTTTTAGAGGAGAAAATTGTTTAGAGTGTCGTTTCGGCGATGTCTCTGCACATAAATGTTTTTACTCTGGCAGAGTGACCTAAATGGGAAATGGACAGCCTTTACCGACAATCAGTGGTTACAGCTAAATGGACATCCAAATGCAACAACTAAACCAGTTCTACACCAACTAGGATCTTGCTTTGCTTTTGTAGAATAGGTATTGTTTACCTCGTGTAATTGGAACAATGGAAAAACATCGCAGAATTGTATAGTCGATAATGTCAATGTGTCAACCAAGATTTGCTCAATAAACAACCAACTCGATTGTAGAGAAAATAATTTAACTTGAAATATGAAAATGCAAGACGATATTTAGTGAAGATAATCCAAGAAAAGATAAATTCTTTAAACTAGTAAGCTCTGTTCTCACCAGATGTCCCACTCCACTCTCATCAGACGTAGTACCATCATATTTCAACTCATTCAGATCACTTGAAAACTTTAAAGGCAGAAAAACTTTCAGAAATAGAGACGATGTCGAAATGGCTCTCCGAAGATTTTTCTCTTCTAAAGAACTTAATGTTTTTGCTCGAGGCATCAGAAAACTCGTTTGTTGGTGGAAAATTGTTATTGCTAACGATGGCGATTATATTTTGAAGAAATAAGTATATTTTTGATATCGCATGAAATGAGACTATACTTTACGTTACATTTAATATTTCTGAGTTGTTCGTGTTTGGCAAATGATCTGAGGTGAGTCGGCGATGAATTGAAGCTGATGCAATTTCAACGCGTAACAATTATAGCTGCAGTGACGATGCGTCGGTGCCGAGGTCCCAGAAGAGAAGTATTACGAAATATGCTGGTTGTTTGTAGTTGATTGTACTAAGATGAAAGATAGCAAAGATAAAAGAGTGTAGCCGATTTGGTATTTTCTAAAATGGACACAAAATGTCTTCCCTGATATATGATACATACACATAGACATAAACACACACGCGTGCGTGGACACCCTCACGTGTGTGTGGGTTCACACACATACACACACACGCACACACACTCAGGCACACACATGCGAACTCGCTCACACATCCACAAATACACACACGCACAGACACACAGAAAACATACACATACCATGCATGCACTCACGCACACATTTTAAAGTTTGTTTTTATGTGAAGGTAGATATAAAACAATTTAACAGAAAACGGTTCGGCGTAAGAAACCCGCTAAAATAAGTGAGA
>NC_042999.1:40639409-40656909 GCF_006345805.1 Octopus sinensis | reverse complement strand
ATATTATATATATATATATATATATAATATATATATATATTATATACATATATATATATATATGTATGTGTGTGTGTGTGTGTGTGTGTGTGTGTGCATGTGTTAAGAAGTCCATGTGAGTGTCTTCTTCTCCGCGCATCAACAAAGGCTCCTAAAAAATTAACAAATTTATGGTACATTTCGGCAGACCATGCACATAAATTTTTAGGACACCATCTTGTTTAAAAATATCGTCTTGATACATAATAAATGGTGTACTATTTTGGCTGTTATATTTGAATAATTTGACTGGTTTACCTCATACGGAGCCCACTCTGTTAGAAGTAATTGTTCCAGATCTTCAGTGTTTGGCAAAAATTCAATATAAAGAGATAATGATGTCCACCACACCAAAGTAAAAAAAAGTAGATGTTGCAGTTTAACACCAAAGTAAGTATTACTCTTCCCTATTGCGAAAATCTAGAAATCTTTTTTTCGTGAAAGTTATATTATCAGCCGAAAGTTTTAAAACAGTGCTTCTCAAAGTAGCAAAGAAAGAGGATATGATGGAGAGCTACAATAGATTTATTTTTTAATTGCCCTAAGGTTCAGTTCTTATTTTGTGTGGTAATCATCAGGTAATATTCCTGGTCGAAACGTTTTGACATTTTATATCATACTGAAAAAGTAGTCTTTTATATGAAGACCAACCTGTTGCCAATAAGTTTTGTGATATTTTGAGAGAGGCACAGGAGTGAGTGATTGGTAAGTAGCTTGTTTACCAATCACATGATTCCGGGTTCAGTCCCACTGTGGTACAAACTTTCGGCAAGTGTCTTCTACTATAGCCTCGGGCCGACCAAAGCCTTGTGAGTGGATTTGGTAGACGGAAACTGAAAGAAGCCCGTCGTATATATATATATATATATATATATATATATATGTGTGTGTGTATTTGTCTGTGTTTGTCCCCACCCCCAACATCGCTTGACAACAGATGGTGGTGTGTTTACGTCCCCGTAACTTAGAGGTTCGGCCAAAAAGAGACAGATAGAATAAGTACTAGGCTTCCAAAGAATAAGTCCTGGGGGCGATTTGCTCGACTAAAGGTGGTGCTCCAGCATGGCCGCAGTTAAATGACTGAAACAAGTAAAAGAGATATAAGAGAATAAAAGAGAGTGTGAGTAAAAGAGACGGGATTATTTCATGAATTGCTTTACACCCGACCTCGATTCACAATTTAACATATGTCTTTATTTTGAATTATGTACTATTTTCATTTATCCTTAATTATATATAACAATGAAATCGATGTTGCTGATAATTTAAAAAGGCAGACTGTATATAATAAAACTTATCTTTCATATTTATGTATTTAAAATCTCCAACTAGGCAGATTTCTGTCGGATGCAGGGTTAGAAATGAAGTTTTGCGGTGCAGAGTTTAAGGCCTGGTGTTTTATTTGTCACATTACTATCAATAAACCTCAGAATGTCAAGGAAATGATTTTACTCAGCAGAGCATTTACGTTGGCATGCAGTTCCCAAGAACTTGAAAGAATTTAAATAAATGAAATATCATAGAAAATAGAAGCAGATTAAACAGCCGTATGTTATTAAGTCTGCTTTTTCCAAACCATAGAAACGAAGCTGAAATATTTAAAAATAAGTCATTAGTCAATCTGGTAACCTAACAAGATTGGGAAGCCACCTCATCGTCATTAATAAAACAAAAAGAGGAAACCCAAAGGAAAAATATTTGCTTCCTGCTCCAAAGAAACGACAGGGAAAAAATATTGATTTTAAAGGAAGCCGCCTCTCTTGTTTTGCATTAAGAATGAGAAATTAAATACCCAAAAAACTCTGTATTATATAATTAAGACAGCTGGCAATCTGAATTTTTGCATGAAAAACAAATAACAACAAAGAGGGTAGGGAAGGCTGGATGTATCAGTATAGCTATCAGGAATGATTAAACAAAGAATTACGGTGTAATTTAAACCTAGTCTTAATATATGTGAGAGCAGGGAATACTAACATATCGTCTCATAAATCGGTGTATCACAGTTTGAGACTAATTTTGCTCCACGACATTGAGAAAGCAAATTAACTTTACTCGTTACAAAATCTGATAAAATGACGGCTGTCAAAATCTCTTCGACACATTCAGAATTTGCTAAATGATAAAGTTAAACAAATATTAGAAAAGGAAAAAAAAAACCCCGCAAAAACAGCCTTCGTTATCTCATTGTCAACACCACTACCGACACCAAGGAAAGCACTAGCATTACTTCTCACTGCACTATATCACAAGATGATCTCGTTCACCACCATAATTAACAACATCTTTACCACCACCACCACCACCATCAAATCTCCCACCAAATCCCTCTCACTCACACAAAAAATAATAAAAATTAAATATATATATACACGTGACAATATAAAACCAGATTTAATTATTTCGATCGTGAAATGGGCTCTTATAGAACTCAACTAAGGAACGTGAAGTCTATACATTGAATTACAAATATAAATGTAGGAGACACGATTATAAATAATAGAGCAGACTCAAATAGATTGGGGTGTTTTAATTTTTTTATATTCTTGTTGTCATATTAAATATTTTCGTTATTGTGATATTTTCATGGCAAAATGCAAAATATATCTCCACACATTGTTTTTAAATGAAACAGTATCAATAGAGAATTATCAGTATTTTTATTTAGAATTTCATCTTGAGCAGCCTCAGAGAATAATTATAAAGGCTATAATAAATAATGAAAGATTCATAAATATTTATGCATATAGATACACATAATTTACTTAGATACATACATACATGGTTATATACATATTTATGTATGTATATTTTGTGTGTGTGTTTCTGTGCATTTTAGTATATATATGCACATATATGTGTGTGAATATGTATGTATTTATGTATGTAAATATGTTTATTCATATATATATATATATATATATATTATATATATATATATATATATATTATATATATATATATATATATATATATATATATATATATAAATATGTATGTATGTGGATAAGTGGGTGGATAGATATTTAGATAGGTAGAGACAGATTGATACATTATTTAGCCGAGAGACCACCATTTTAATATGAACTGACAATTTTGTCCCTCATATCAAAAGCTATTAAAAGTATCAAAGGATGATGACATAAAAATGAATCAAGTGTTATATTAGGAACAGTAAAATACATGAGAATAAAAAGTATCGACGGTCTTAGTTTAATGTTATTTCATTTACAATAGTTTCTTTATAAGCGCCTCAGGATAACAAAACAACAACAAAATGGCGTGCAAGGTAATGGAAGATTTACATTGAAAAATAAACAAAACTAACACGGAAAAAATATTTGACGAAGATACACAGTGGTTTCCTGTATTTTATCTTTGAGCGATATTTTCCCTACTGAAGTTGTAATTAACTGTTAGAGGGTTGAGAAGTATTATCTTCGAAAAGGCAGAATTTATTAAACATTCACATCAAATATTAAACTATTCCCGCTGCAAGAATTCTGAACATGTCTATTTACTTTTTTAGCAAATTATTAAAACACATTTGGTGGCTGTCATTATTTATCAAAGCGATGGGTTTGAGGCAACTTCAGAAGTCTGATAAACCAAATTATAAATATAGAGAGGGTTTTAATATAACCTACATTTTCTACTCTCCTTAAAAAACTATCGCCATTTTGTTATATATTGATTTCTTTTTTATCAGATGCAGATACATAATATTTTAATGGAAATAGAATCGTATGTTGGCAAGCTTCATGCATTTCCAGTTGGTATAACCCAAGTAAGAAGCATAGGAAGAAATGAATTTTATCACGTTGGTTTAGGTCATTTCAGCAGAAGATGCTTTTCGCTTTAGATCCTGCAACCGATGTTTAGTTAGGAACAAGCTATCCAAGGTGGAGATATCAGTGAACTTACTTTGTAAACTGAAGAAATGTATACCTTTGAAGTGTGAATTTAAAATAAGTCTGATAAAAGAGTATAACTCTCCTCAGTGGTGGTCGTGCTCGGAATTATTTGTATTCTCTGTTAGCTGCTTTATATATAGGCTAGGTATCTGAATATATGTTTTTCTGCAAAAATATATGTAGCCAAATGTAACTGAAAGTTGTATTGCATATATATATATATATATATATATATATATATATATATATATTATATATATATATGTATGTATGTATGTATGTATGTATATGATATATATATATATATATATATTATATATATATATATATATAATATATATATATATATATATATATATAAGTAATAATATAGGGTGAAATTAATTAATTTGTGTTTGCCTTTCAGGTGCTGTGTTTTTACTGAGATCTCCCTTTTAGTAGAAGGAATAGCTATAACTCTTTGACTGCTATTTCTAAATTCGGTGTGTGGTGAGGCAAATCGTTGCTAAACCCTTAATTACTTAGTATTACTTAAACTTTCCTCGAATGAGGCTTTTACATGCCGAAATATATTTGGTGAAATTAATGATTATTCCAAATTAATTAATTTCACCCTATATTATTACTGATAACCATATTTCATCCCAGTAAATGACCACAACATCTTGTCTTGCCTACACGCTGGTGGGAAGGGGTTGGTGACACAAACTTTCATTCACACTTTGAATTTGGTGATACTGGTAACGGTTTTAGCTCGCTCTGATACTGAGTTGAGATGATGCCTTCTAGTATCTCGAAATTTAATATACAATTATTCATAATTGTAGTGTCCTACGCTGATGAGAAAAGAAGTTGGGTAAGACATAATTATCTAATTCTTATGCTTTCCTAAAACTTAATTTCGAAACGTACGTCCGTAGGTGACTTAAAATTGTATGATAGATTGCCGTCATTTCTCTCTCTCTTGCCTGTCTGTGTTTGCCTTTCAGGTGCTGTGTTTTTACTGAGATCTCCCTTTTAGTAGAAGGAATAGCTATAACTCTTTGACTGTTATTTCTAAATCCGGTGTGTGGTGAGGCAAATCGTTGCTAAACCCTTAATTACTTAGTATATATATATATATATATAAACTAATCGGATGTAAGAGACAGCGAACATCTAGAAGAGAGATAGGGCTGCACTAGCAGTCGGCTATTACACGTTACAGCTGAATAGACAAAGATCATGGACTTGCAGCGCATTGCAGAAAGACGCAACGCACCGCTCTACCCAAGAATTGAACTCAGGGCTTAATGACCTCGTGTTGAACACCCTTAATGACTACGTCACAAGAATTCATATACACGCACACAAAATAAGCACCGGCACATAATTATAGACTTATAACTGGATATTCAAATAGCGTGTATAATGATGATGATGAACAAAATATTTCTTGACATAAAAAATTTAGTAACGGAGCGGCTGGTTACCATTTCTTAAAGTTTGAAATCTATTAGAGCTTACAGTTCTATGTTTGAGAGATGAGGAATTGTGTGGGATGAAGTTAAAATAATAGACAGAGAACACCACTGGAAAATACGAAATCCAAAAGTGGCAGCGCATATACTAGGACACAATAACCTCCTAATCAGACCTAATGCAGATATGAGTAGCATATGGGAACCGGTAATAAGGAAGGATAGGAAAATATTAGATTTATAATCCCTAAAATTCATTCCATACGGGCATATGGCGTAGTGGTTAAGAGCGCGGGCTACTAACCCCAAGATACCGAGTTCGATTCTAGGCAGTGATATAAATAATAATGGTAATAATAACATCGGAGAAATACCAGGTACATCAGCCGAAACGTTGTATTAACAACAAAGATGAGGACAAATATTCGTCAAATGTAAATAATGTGCTATTAGAGCTTGTTACATTTATTATTTATCCTGATGTAAGTATGTTAAACTATAAAAGAGATTCCAGTCACCATGCACACACAAAGACACACATATACTTACCCAGTGGTTTGGGCAGCGGTCGTAGGATCGCGGTTTCGATTCCCAGATCAGGAGTGTTTATTGAGCGGAAACACCTAAAGCTTCCTGTTTCTGTATTTCAAAGGGCTAGCCTTGTTACACTCTGTGTCTCGCTGAATCTCCCTGAGAACTACATTAAGGGTGCACGTGTCTGTGGAGTGCTCAGCCACTTGCCCAAGGTGCCATGCAGTGGGACTGAACAAGGAAGCATCTGGTTGGGAAGCAAGTTTCTTACCACACATGGTACGCTATACATACATACATATACAAGAAGGTAAAAATAGAGAAAATAGAAGGCTTCTGAGAACGCAGTAAGTTTATAAAACCTTTATATTGTTGTTGTGTCTATTGGCTTATCTATAAACAGATAAGCCAATAGACAGAGGTTGAACTGTGAGAGAGTTAGCCTCGTTATTAATTCTGCGTTGGAAAATTGGATTGCTATTGTGCGAACGGTTATAATAAAACTAGCATTAAAGATCCGTCGTTGCGAGGTCATAGTGCTAGTGCATGTATATATGTGTACATATTACATGTACATCTATATATATATATACATCTACACATAAATTACAAAATACAAAGTTGTATCTTGATATGGCTAGTGATAAAAATACTCAAAATATATAACAGACTGGAATTGCTAGTCCGTCTCTTGTAATTTCGATCAATTGTATCTTGTCCTCCCTCTTGTATAGAAGTGTGGCTACAATCCAGCCTACCTCATCTTATGGGGGTGGGGGGAATTATTATTTTTTTTCCGGGACGTCCTACGTCCCAGATATAAGAATAACAATAAAATATTTCCACTTTGCAAGTTCCAGTCGAGTACTTCCTTGCACGCTCCGTTGACTTGCACCTTGCTTCTATTGTGGCGAATTTACCGCCTCTGATTAGATAACTTTCATAGTCACACCAAGACACTTTTCGAAGGTGCTTTCCTCCATGTTGTTTTATTATTACCCACTAGGGGCTACATAGATGGGACAATACAATCGGGAATGAATAATGAATTATGAAGTTTGTACAATGTGGTGTAATGCCCACTCGATCCCCGAAATCGAGCGGTTACATTTCGTCATTTGTTTTTTATTCGTCAATAATATTTTTCAAATAAAACATTTTATACATTTTCAACATACATTTCAAAAGTTTTACAAAGTTCAACATTTCTTTTTTTTTTTTTTTTTCCGAATTTAAAGTTCTTTTTATCATTTCCAAATTAAAGTTTTCACAATACCTTTTCTTTTATATATACTCCATTATGTCTACCAAATCTGAGTAAACTTCCGATGTTCGAGGCCACCTTGTAAGTCGGCATTTCATATGTTTTAACACGTTCTTGCCAGCTGCCTCGATGAACGCCTCGGCGTCGTTCTCGTGGACGAGTGCACCTGTTTCTTTCCATTCGGTGCCCATCCTGACCCACGTATATCCGTTTGTTTCGCTTATTAAATTTTCCATCTCCTCACAGTGCTTGTGATGGATCAACGTTCCATAGTATTTGAATTTTCTATTCGTACCTGCGTTTTCTCTAGTTTTTCTCTTAGGACTTACTTCCTCTTTTTTCTCCTCCCTCGGTTTCTCTCTTTCTCTCTTTTTGCTTTCTCTTCTTTCTTTTTCCTTCTCTTGTCTTTTTGGCTCTTTGTCTGCCGTCTCTCTACCCTGTGCCTTAAGTTCCTTTCCTGTTGTTTCTTTTCCTTTTTGCATACCATCTTTTCCTTTCTCTTGGTTCTGTTCCTTCTCTTGTTCTTTTCCTGCTTTTTCTCTTTCCTTTAATGTACTTTCCTTTTCTTTCTCTTGCTTCTGCCTTGGCTCCTTCTCCTCTACTTCTGCACCCTGTGAATTTTGCTCCTTTTCTACTATCTTCTTCCCTTTGTTTTCATTTTCCTTCAGTGCGCTGTTACTTCCCTTCTCTTGTTGTTTCTCCGTTATTTCCTTTTCCTTGTTTTCGCTGTTCTTTCCTTCGTGTTCGTTTTCCTTCTCTCCACTTTGTGTCTCTTTTTGCTCCGCTGTGAATTCATACAGCGGACATTCCTTTTTTATGTGCCCTCTTGAGCCGCACAGGTAGCAATTCGGTTTTCTGCCTTCCACTATTACACTAATTGTTTTTTCGTTTTCTATTTCTATTTGGAAGGGAAATCTTTCGATGTCTTCAATTGTGGCCATCAGCCACAACTCGACTCCGAATCCCTTCCAATTTACAACGTTCGTCTCCTTAATTGACCCTATTTCTACTTCCTCTTTTGCTGCCCCAATAATGGCTGTTACCAGCATTTCTGTTTTAATATTTGGGGGCACCTTTGGGACTCTTACCCGTACCCCTCGTCTTCCTTTATACGTCGGCCACATGGTGAAATTTTCCGCTTTCAGGACAGTGGAAGCCAATGAGGCCGCCACTTCCTTTGTTGCGCATCTCACCTCCACCGTACCATATTTCTTTCCTCTGTCTACAAAAGTCGCTTTTTTCATGATGTCCCCCAGACATTTCTCTATTTCTTCAATCGTCACTCTCACCAGTTTTCTCGTGTTTCTATCTTGCGTTCTATACGTTATCGTCTTGTTATTTTTTTCTTCTATTGTTTCCACAGGCGGGACCAGCTTCACGCTGTCACCCTCCCTTTTGACGAACTTCTCGTATTCCTTCAATTGTTCTTTTCTAAAGAACACTTCTTTTATTCTAAGTGACTCGTCACTTTTTGTTGTGGCGACCCCCGCGTAAGTCTCCATGACTTGAGGGTCGACACACCTTCTATAAAAGGTTCAAACACGCAGCGGCAAACGCCTCGCGCGATTCAATTTTTGACAATTTTTTAACAGTTTTTTTCCAAAGTTTCACATGAAAAAAATAACTCACAACACACTTGGGTAAATTTCCTCCATGTGTTCAAATATTCTTTTTTCTCTACATTGTATACTTTATAGACAATAGTCTTTTCTTTAATTTGATTTTTTATTATCCATCTGGACTATTCCATTTCTGCACGCTAATTTGATTTTTTAATTTATTCCCATTCATGTGAAACCACTTATTCAAGTTCAAGTCCTTGATGCAATTTTATACCAATTGCAATTTTTACTTTTGTTATGTTACGATTATATTATACTTTAGTTTGATTTTAATTATTAATTACTACATATAATTCAATTGTTATTATTATTTTTCTTGTTAAAGTGAAAGTATCTGACATAAAATAGAGAAACGTTTTTGTTTCACTTTTAACACGTAATACTGAACTAGTGGAGAAGATATTATATTGCTTTGGGCTCGCTCTAGGCAAGAAGTTGAAAATTTTTTTTGACCATGAAACTACATGGACCCTAAGTAAGGCATGTGTAAAATTTGAATGGAATTGGTTGTGTAGTTCTCAAGTTTTAGGGAATTGTAGTGGAAAAGATATGATATTGCTGTGGGCTCGCCCTAGGCAAAAAATTCAAAATCTTTTTTGCCGATGACACTCCCCGGACCCTAAGTAAGACATGTGTAAAGTTTGAATGAAATTGGTTGTGTAGTTCTCAAGTTTTAGGGAAACACACATACAGACAGAGAGACACACATTCTCAGTTTTATATATAGAGAGATAACCAACTCTTGTTACATTGCTTATTGTTATACGGTTATATTTGGTATTGTGATATATTGTTACGCTCACACAATTATATATCGTCACTGACAATATAACAGTTGACGACTAGAAGTGTTCGAGACTCACTCGTTTTTATGGTGAATTGTATATTTTTTGTTTATGAAAGCAAAAAACTCATCTGTTTTTTTTTTCATATCATGGAAGAAATAGTATCATGATAGATTTACAGAAACAGCAACACGAGGTGTTACAGGTTTCCTCTCAAGAAAACGGGAAGTGCTACAAATGCATTTACACCAGATTCGTTGGCAAGCTCCATCGATAAATTTAGATATAATCCAGAAGAATGTGTCTCGTTTGTTGCTTATTATAGTCGATTTGAGGAAATATTCAAGAACGATCGTTCAGACTGGAAAGAAGGTTAGCAGAATAGATTGTTGCTAAGAAAATTAGCCCCAACGGAACATGAAAAGTATATTAATTATATACTACACGTGAAAGCTGGAGAATTACGATTTGAAGATACAATAAGCACACTATCAAAAATTTTTAATAAAAAATGATCTTTGTTCAACACGAGATGGTCCTGTTTAAATTTGGCATAAAATGTAGATGACTTCAAACATATACCGGAATAGTAAATCATGAGTGTGAAAAGTTCAAATTAAAAGAACTGACAACGAACAGGTTAAAGTGTCTGATATTTGTTCAAGGGCTAACAGCACAGCAGGATACGGAAATTTGCGCAAGGATATTTATTGACTAAGCTAGAACAAGGATAAGATATTGCTCTTCAACAGAAGACTGCCAACGGATAATAGATATTAAACATGAAATGAGAGAATTCACGAACGTGATATATCAAACTTACACGCTATAAGGTCAAGGAAAAACATATGAAAGTGCTAAATGGATCCGTGCGTGAGATGCGGTTAGATACTTGACCAGTATGACTGTTCGTTCAAAAAACTTAAATGTGTCATGTGTGGTTTCCGAGGCCACAAAGTTCTCATTGTCGCACTAAAATAAGGAAAGAACCCCAAAATGGTGCATATAGGAAACAAAACAAAAATGTATACGGTGTATCTGAATATCATTAGGACAACAAAATACGTAGCAAGTTTGTAAACATAAAAATCTATAAATCTATGGAACAAACGTCAGATACTGAGCTCGATACTGAGAGCGATATAACTATATTAAATGACAAAGCATGGAGTGCGTTATGTAAACCGTTACTTAGAAAAACTTCAAAAGCTGTGAGAGGTGTTTCGGGAAGAAAATTGTTGTTTAGAGGTTTATTCAACTGCCGTGTGACTTACCGAGGTAGAACGATAAAAGCAAAGGCTTATGTGCTAAATAATACCTATTTCTTTACTACCCACAAGGGGCTAAACACAGAGAGGACAAACAAGGACGGACGAACGGATTAAGTCAATTATATCGACCCCAGTGCGTAACTGCTACTTATTTAATTGACCCCGAAAGGATGAAAGGCAAAGTCGACCTCGGCAGAATTTGAACTCAGAACGTAACGGCAGACGAAATACCTTTAAGCATTTCGCTCGGCGTGCTAATTTTTCTGCCATAATACCAATTACCTATTTGTAACGAATTGGATGGAGAAATTCGATCTCTGGGATTTACCCAGTAACAACTATTGCAAAAATATAATATGTATAAGTAGAAGCTCTAACAATGGCTAGGACAAATTGCAAGATGAATTAAAGAAAGGCGTGTTTTCAGATGAATTTGGTGCATGTTCGAAAGCAAAATCAAAAATTGAAATAAAAGAGAATGTAGTACCAATTTTTGAACCGAAAAACTCCATACGCAGCGTTAGAACCGATAAGCTTAGAATGAGTGAGAGCAGAAACAACTGGATCTATATTCATGTAGAAGTGAAGAGCTACACAAAATGGCTGGAAGTGGGTAAATGTGGACATCCTACGTTCTCTGCAATAATTGATTTCCTCCGTTCAAGGGGACATTAAGAAAAGCGAACAACGGAAGGATCTTTTCCTTTTGATGGGCAACTCGATTAATTAATTTTCTCTAACTAAACACTTTGAAACTTCGTATACTGGTAGAATGTGTCATATTGAATATCTTTTACTCTTAGCGTTGTTGACAAAAGTTTCTATTTTCGAAGTTATTTCGTGTTAAAGTTGTTGCATTTCGACAATTTCAACCAATCAATGACGTGTATTCAGATAAATAAAATTACTGCTGCTGTTTGTCAACAACTATCGGCAGTGTATATTTCGTTTGTCTCTGTTATTTATGATATCGTTCCTGCGTTTGTACTGGTTTTAGCTTGAAGAAAATATATAATTTTTCTACTTAGGGCTAGGGTTAGGGTTTTAATGTGTGTGTGTGTGTGTGAATTTCAGATTTTTTGATAAAAAAATTAAGAATTGCGATTCTTATAAAGGTAATCTCACGACCCCAATATATATATATATATATATATATATATATCTGCCAGTTTCGAGTCATGTGGAAGACACTGGGTTATTGCCACAACTTATAAAGCATAACTCTTGTCACAAAACATGAAATCAAAAATTATATTTGAAAAACAAAAAACAAAAAAAAAATGCAAATCATAATAAAACCAAACTAAAGTAAAAACGAATAGGTTATATACGTAAATTATTTTTTTTAAAGCGATAATCCTACTTATTCAATAAAGAACTGTCTAGACATAACCTAGTCGTTGTTGACGTGTCCACTAGTAATCGCTTGTTGATCATTTATACGTCTTATACTCTTATAGATTTACAGAGCTAAAACTAAACCAAAAATTGTAAGAAAACCGTATTATCTTTGAATAAAAATGGATTATGGTTTTTGTTTTTCTTCTTAAATATTAACATTTAGAATTATTTTTCTCTCTCTTTTTCTTTTTCGCATTTTCTTTCCTTTCTTTCACATTGCTCTCTATTTTTTTTTTAAATCAAGAAAAGCAAAATAAAATTAATTTCAAATAAATAAAAAGAAAATATAGTTAAGAAAATTTTCAGCAGTGATGCAGTATATGTTGGCTAACTGAATTATAATTCCATACACAAACACACATATATATATTCATATATATTCATACATGCATACATATATACATACATACCTACATATATACACAACTGAATAAAACCCGCACCTATATATGTATATATATATTCTTTTATTCTTTTATTTGTTTCAGTCATTTAACTGCGGCCATGCTGGAGCACAACCTTTAGCCGAGCGAATCGAATCCAGGACTTATTCTTTGTAAGCTTAGTACTTATTCTATCGGTCTCTCTTACCGAACTGCTGAGTGACGGGGATGTAAACACACCAGCATCGGTTGTCAAGCGATGTTGAGAGGAAAAACACAGACACACAAGCATAAACATACACACACACACACACACACACACATACACAAACACACACACACATATATGACGGATTTCTTTCAGTTTACGCCTACCAAATCCACTCACAAGGCATTGGTCGGCCCGAGGCTATAGAAGACACTTTCTCAAGGTACCATGCAGTGGGACTGAAGCCGGATCCATGTGATTGGTAAGCAAGTTAATTACCACACAGTGATTCCTGCGCCTTTATATATATATATATATATATATGTCCTCTGAAAGGACGAAGCAAACTGACTAGCATCATCCAAATCCAAAGACATAGTGGAACACTGAGAACTTGTAAAACATTTCAAAGATTTTCTGCTTTAATGTTTTTAATAAACTTATAATCTGCATGACCCATGCTCAGGCAACAGAGATTGATATATATATATATGTGTGTGTATATATATATATATATATATATATATATATATATGCAATGGCTTGGCTTCGCGAATGAAATCAGGAAGGCTTTCCAGGTCACGTGCATGCACGCATATGTGTGCACCGTTGGCGATTTTTTTCCCTCCGTCTTCTCTTCTCTGGATCTTTCCTTTTCCTATGTTTCTGACGAAGCGCTCCACTCGAAACGTTAAACCATCCTTCTTCCCTTCCTTCCTGAGCGTCCAATAATACTATATTTGTTCCACGTCCTCGCGTTGTTGTGTTTTCTCTTTGTGTTTTCATGTTTGGATTAACTATATATATATATACATATATATATATATATACATACATACACACACACACACACACACACACACATATATATATATATATATATATATATATATATATATATATATATATATATATATATACATGCATATAAACTTGCATACATACATACGTACTTTAAAACTACGTGTGTTCTGACTTCTAATCCAATCAAGATTGTTTTTCTATTTCGTACTCCCGGTTGACTACGTTGGTTATTCAAAGAAAGAGCCAATTATTTACTGACGTCGGTAAAACTGATTATTCCTCTCTTAAAATGTATTTCTTTCACCTATGTTCGAAATCAATATACAGAAACGTATAGGTATAAAGGTAACATGCGGCATAATGAATATGGATAAAAAAACGTACCTTATGACTCTCTTAATAGTTTGATTTCAGTGAGTCATAAGTTGATATTTCAGTAAGAGAATTGTCCTCCTAGAAATAGCAACTAAGTATGTCTTAGATCACATACAGTTGCCTTAAAAATTGTAGAACACATTGGATGGATAATGAGTTCCTGTATATAACTGTATGCAACAGTCACATCTTGTACTACAGGTGTGCCGAATGGAATCAAATTTGGGGTTTAGCGAGCAACTAGCCAATGAGGCACCTTGTATCGCTCGCTCCACTGCACAGAACTAGCAGCCAAATGTCCCTCATTCTGTAGCTTACAGACTTAAAAGAATGGGAGGTCTTGTTGCCTTTTGATTGCGTTATCTAAAATATATTTGATTAAGTAATCCTATATTCACAATATCCGAAAAAAAAAAACGAACGAAAGGTTAAATAATCACGGCTGGAATATCCTTTGTCAAAGTTTCGCCTGATTAAGCTAACCTAGAGCCAACCACCAACCACAATATCAATAACAACAGCAAACACAATATGCTGTCATATAGTCTCTAGTTTGCTTAAGTTAAGATATGTCTCTGTAACATTCTAGGACATTATATTTTGGTAACTGGGCAAGGGATGAGGAAATGGAAGAATCAGAAGAACATCTGACTGAAGAATATCTTGCTTGCTTTCGGGATCGATAAATCAAGTATCATTTAGGAACATGCTAAAACAAATAATGCAATGGTACAGCATTTTTCTCTCTGCCTTGACTACTGCTTTAACAAGTTATGTCTTTTTTTCTGGAGTGAACAAGCTACTGAAGACCTTTCCTGAAACTCAATTCATCTTCACTTCTCTGTTTTATTTATGCTTCTTATCAAACCATCACTCTGAAACTTATAACCGCAAAAAGCAGCCTACCATTGTAATTTTTCTTTTACAAAAGCCATTGCAAGGTCTATAAAATGAGTAACAGTCATATTCTAGGATGAAATATCCACAGTATACCTCTTTATAACACTATATTTTACTATATGCGAATAGGGAAAATATAATTCTGATTTTAGAAAAATATGAAATGCCGGAGAAATATAGTGTGGAGAATTAGATACATCAGCAAATTGATTCAGCTCAGCTATAAACTAGAGATAATAAACTTGAAATTGAAAGCGATTTGAATTATATTTCAAATATGTTCCAAATTAATGGTGTTCACAAATCAAATAATCTGTAGCTATTGCGGTCTTCACTTACCTCCTCTAAGGTTCTAAGATTATCCCTACAAAATGTTTATGAAATATTAACAGTAAAAGTACAAAGAAAGTTGCGTTCTTGTGCCAAATTAATGGATCCGTTAGTTTAAAGTCTTAAAGTAGGTAATTTCGGAAGGAAATATTTTATTTAACAATTAAGCATGCTTCTGTGGAAAGTGTTTTTGTTATATACTTCAAATAAACCAAGTAACCGTGTAGAGTTTAGAATGTGTTGTGTAGTTTTCTTAGTCGTATGTTAATGATGTAGCATATTCTAAAATAGAAAAGCATGCATATGTATGTGTGTATGTGTCCGCATGTGTGTGCTTATATATACATATGTGTGTGTATATATATATATGTATGTGTGTGAGTGCTTATATATATGTGTGTGTGTACTTATATATATATGTGCGCGCATGTACATAGGTATATGCACACATTCATATGCACACACATATACATATATAAATGCACATGCACACATACACACGTTCGTTTGTGTATGTTTCTGTGTATGTATATATATATGTGTGTGTGTGTGAGTGTGTGTGTGTGAGTGTGTGTGTGTGTATGTATATATCTATGTATGTAATTATTTACTTAGATTTAATGTGCTTCAAGTGCCAATAAAAACACTACAAAACCAACGAGGGCAACCAGCAGCCATGGCCAGCGTATCTCCATATCCTCCCTGCGTACCGTTTCAGGTGACCGACTCATGTTACACACATATAAACAAAGCAGATAAGATTAAGAAATAAACATCAAATAAATAAATAAATAAGGTAGTAAACCAACGGAAACAAGTTCTAAAGAAAGTCAGAAAGAAGACCACAGTTGGATAGAAAAAAAGTAGAGAAAGAGAGAGAGAGAGAGAGAGAGAGAACCTGTGTACATATGTGAGGTCAAAGCTGAACACGATTTCTTAGAGATTAGTGTTTGTTGAGACTAGATTGAGATCACAGGTGGTGACTGGTATTTATGATTCACGAAAATAATAAATGGCTGTACAAGATACAATGGGAACAAAGGAGGTGATGGGTATATGGGGTTGATAATAGCTTAAGTAGATCAAGAGGTTTTACTAATAGCTAAACGGCAAATAATTATATATTCTACGATGAAATCTAATAGAGCAGACTTATGAATAAGAAGGGAGGAGCTTTCGAGCAGAACACTGTTTTGCGGAGGGGCACGCTTCATGCCAATTTACTAATGGTGTATATGGTTTCTTAACCGGGGGTCCACATGGACTTTTGGGGGTCCATATTTAATATTGTTGCTAAAATTTATCGGCAACAAAATGGTTGTACTTCTACAATACACAAAACATTATAACAATTTAAAAAAAAATATCATTCCTAATATTCTGAGACCCCACTTCGGTCACGACGCAGACCATTGGATTACACCTAGAAAGTTACCCTTCCAGGCACAAGTCCGGGCAAGGTTGTTTATAGAAGACCAGCAGTCGCCCATGCATACCGGCCTCCCCTCTCCACGCCACCAGTGTTATCCAAAGGAAAGGCTGATACAGCTTGGCACCTGTGACGTCGCAACACTTTTCTACAGCTGAGTGAACTGGAGCAACGTGAAATAAAGTGTCTTGCTCAAGAACATAACACGCAGCCCGGTCCGGAATTCGAGCTCACAACCTCACGATCGTAAGCTCCACGCTCTAACCACTGAGCCATGCGCCTTCACATATTCCTATTAACATTTAATTATAAACGTATGATATGATTTTTTACAACATCGAATGGCTAGAAAGTTCCAAACTAATTAAATAAGGAATCAAAGTGGTCCATAGGTGAAAAAATAAAATGGTTGAGAAACTCCAGGGTGACTATCATCATAACCAATCGACAGAGGGACATTTAGCTTACGTAAGACTACGGTGGAGTTGGCGGAAGTGATTGCGTTAGCGACTGTTGCTCTGATTGTTCGCGTGGTGAGTGTCGTTCAATCTACTAAAAATATCAGCCATATCTCCCTCAAAAAAATAAAAGAAAAAGACCGGATCTTTTCTGTTTGGCAGACACTTTCCAATTCCTTGAATTTTTGTTCCCATTGATTTTCATTCTTGGTGTATTGGTATAGTTTTCTAAAGTAATCATTGTCATGAAATTTATTTTCGCCAGAAGTCAATAAATAGTTAATAGCTTTTAAAGTTGGCAAATTTTGGGTAATTGTAGCCAATAG
>NC_042999.1:40606909-40634409 GCF_006345805.1 Octopus sinensis | reverse complement strand
GGAGAACGCATCTTCAATGCCAGATCTTTTGATATTACTGCATGAAACTTGGCAAGAAATTGCGCAAGAGAATATTCGTCATCTCATCAGTAACATGCTTATTAGGCATGTTACTGATGAGATGACTAAATAATTTAATATTTAGTAGACATGCCCTTTGCATTGAAAAATGCAAAGGGCATGTCTACTATATATTAAATATTCACAATATAACAATAAATAATTTGAATAATTTCAGATTTAAATAAATTTGAATGATTATCAGTGTCCATTTACTTCTGTGTGTGTGTGTATTTTTCCAATATTAACATGGCTTCCAGTCCTCCATATCAACAAACGTTTTCTCAACCACAACTTTAATCTTTATGCTTTTCAACGCTGTTGATTGTTCACCAACACATGAAGCTGTTTGTGAAAAAAGTATACATAAATCATCCTCAAATTTATCTCGAGCACACTGCTTATACATACATATATACATACATACATACATATATACCTCCCTCCTTAATTCTTCTATCCATCTGCCTCTACCTCTCTATCTCCTCTCCCCACGTAACCGGTGACCGGTATTCGGCCAGGCCTGACCTTTCTTTCTTGGCTGGTCTACTGTCCGTGCAACATTTATATTTCTTCTTGTGCCTGTTAAAACCTATGTCTCTGCCGTATGGCTTTACTTCCACATACGCCAGCTTAATTTAATTCGTCCTTAGTCGAAAGACACCTGATGTTATGTCCTGTTATTTATATTTGTGTAACATCTCTGTATTTTTTTCCGTCCTTCTTTCGTATACATTCCCTGTCTTCTTCCAAGGAATGTAATGCTTTTAGCTTATTTTTCTTTGGAACTGGCCAGATTGGAACAATCCCGAGTATAACCAACCGAAATTGCAAAGATAATCTGGATCTCGACTGATGATAGAAAACTCCGAATGATCCGTCCTTGTTTTCCTTATATCGTCTGTCTGGATATTTTACGTTTCCTTTTTTTTGTTTCACCTGTGTGGATGCTTTGTATTCTTGTCCTATTTTAGTATTTTTTGTATATAAAATATAGCGGCGTACGTATCCTTTGGTCTCTTATATGTTTGTATGTATGTATGTATGTATGTATGTATGTATGTATGTATGTATGTATGTATGTATGTATGTATGTATGTTTGTATGTATGTATGTATGTATGTGTATATGTATGTATGTATGTATGTATGTACGTACGTACGTACGTATGTATGTATGTATGTATGTATGTATGTATGTATGTATGTATGTATGTATGTATGTATGTATGTATGTATGTATGTATGTATGTATAGACAGTGTGCCTGGAATAAATTTGATCATTTCTTATGTTTAGTTTTTTCACAAACAGCTTGATGTGTTGGTGAACTATCAACGACTTTGAAAAGCATAAAAGTTAAAGTTATGGTTGAGAAAACGTTTGTTGATATGGATGACTGGAAGCCATGTGAATATTGGAAAAATGTTTCTGGCATCATGAAGATTCACGCTGAGTATCAAAATGCCAACTTCACGATTAATACCCAATGTCATGCAAGCATTGTAAAAGCATTCAGACGTGACATGCGCAGCTGCAATGAGGACTCATGTCGTGGTCAATAGGAAGGGACACAGCAGGCGTTCTGACAGCATCCGATTGCCTGAACCCGGCCAGCAGTTGCAGGACAAGTTCATAGAATGTGTGAGCAAAGGAATCCGGCTTTCATGAATAAGATGAGTGTTGGAGTCGCCGCCATGAAGCTGGCCCTGAATGAGAGCCTTTACTACTACTCGTACAAAAGGCGCAAAATGCAAATTGTAACAGCCATGACCAAGGTGAACATCTTGACGGAAACAAAGAACCTCCTGAACAATGTGAGGCATCCTGCTGAGCCGAGAATGATCCGGTTCTTCTCAGATGAAAAGCACTTCCATCAGGACCATTTCTGCAATATCCGCAACAACAGGTAGCTTGCCTGCAAACCATGTAATGTCCCATGTATTATGAAAACCAAGTTTCCCCAAACTGGGATGCTCTGCGTGTGCATCTCCATTGGCGGGGAGGACATGCAGCCCCAACATATTTAAACAGGGCCTTAGGCTCAATTCAGTTGTTTATGTGAAGCTACTGGAGACTGTGCTCAATCTCTAGCTAGAAGGTGTTGCTGCTGAAAGATCATATGTGTGGGAGCAGGATTCGACTTCTTGCATTACCTCCGGGAAAAAGTCAGAAGTGGTTGTCAGAGAATTACTATTTGACCAGCTCCAATTTCTGGCCCACTAATTCTCCAATTAGTTATCTCATGGAATATTATGTGGTGGCTGCGGTTGAGAAAGACACCAACGGCTCTGCCTGCAACTCCAAGGCCAAAAATACCGAATTCTTTTTATAAGATTTATTCAAATAATAAAACGAAATGGAGACAGGCATGGATAGATACATAGATATGAATTTGCAAATGATTTTATATGCATCATATATGTATTCATCGTCAGGGGTTCACACAAATATACATGCACACATACATACATACATACATACATACATACATACATACCTACATACATACATACATACATACATACATACATACATATACATACATACATACATACATATATACATACATACTTACATACATACATACATACTTACATACATACATACATGCCTTGGCATATACATACATGCATACATACGTAACGAGCGTGTCTGTGAATTAGGATTATAAATAGATTATATGACTTTATACATTTCGACGCGTTGCACAAATACATAGCATTGTCGGCGGCAGGAATCTCACACACAACGGATCTAATGTGAGAGAAGGCATCTCAGAGAAACTTATAGAATAAACTATACGTATAAACAACGAGACAAAAATATAAAGTTTTATTTGTGTGTTTTCATCTGTATTTGCACGGTTAAATATGAGAGTGTGTGTGTGTGTGTGTGTGTGCGTGTGTGTGAGAGAGAGAGAGAGAGAGAGAGAGAGAGAGAGAAAGCGAGAAAGGGAGATAGTTTTTATTAATGTAAAAATTGTGATATTCGCGTAATGGATACGAGAGAAAGGGAAAGAAGAAAAGAGAGGGAGAAAGTGTGTGTATGGAGGATAAGGAAGGGATGAAGCTACGTAGAGTGTAGGATTATTGTGAAAGCAGTGATTCAGTATATGAGATTATTTAATTACTATGGGCAACTGACGAAAAATAAACAAAAGTTTTAAAAGATTACAATACATGTGTGAGTAAGTATGCATGTGTATCTTATAATACAATTTGTGCGTCTTCTTCAAGGACATTTTGCTTCGAGATATTCAATGAAACCTTTTCACCCTGGCTGTCTGTCATCGTAACGCTGACGTATAGGATGTGGCATAAGGATCTGGTTTCACTAAAGTTTCAGAAAAAGTTCGATTAGAAGTGGAAAACAAAATCAGTGAGACTGTGATGTGTATGTGTGCGCATGTGCGTGTACGCGCGTGGTTGGGGTGTGTCGGTGCGTGTGTGTGTGCGGAGGGGGGGGGGCGTCGGTGGTTTACACCGTTATCTGCAAAATCTCAATAAACTTCCGGAAATATTCTCTCGTTTCGCTCTTAAATTCAATTCTAATCCCATTCTTGCTCATCCGCCTCCGCTTCAACGTCATTCATCTTCTTCTTCTTCTTCTTCTTCTTCTTCTTCTTCTTCTTTTCTTCTCGTCTTTATTCAGTCTTCTCCTTCTATTCTTTCTAGTCTCTTTCGTTTTCTTCTTCTTTCTTCTTCTTCGTCTTCTTAACTTTTCTTCTTCTTTTCTGCTTCTTTACTAGCCCTTCTATCGCCCTTCTTCTCCTCCTTCTTCTTCTTCTTCTTATTCTCACCCTCTTCTTCTTCTTCTTCTTCTTCTTCCTCTTCCTCTCTTCTCTTCTTCTTCTTCTTTTCTTCCTTTTCTTCTTCTTCTTCTTTTCTTCTTCTTCTTCTTCTACTCCCTCTTCTTCTTTTTCTTCTTCTCCCTCTTCTTCTTTTTCTTCTTCTCCCTCTTCTTCTTCTTCTTCTTCTTCTTCTTCTTCTTCTTCTTCTTCTTCTTCTTCTTCTCGTTAGGAGGCTGATAGAGGTGTGGACCGAAGTAATCACTCTTGTTACCAGCAGCACCATCACTACCACCACCACTTACCACCATAACAACAACAAAATCAAGAAAAACAGCAACAACAACAGTAGAAAAAAGAAAATTAAATTAACACTACGCGAAATAGATAGCGGATTTTGGAAAAAGTATTTTCAAACCTATTTGGGAAGGGTTTACCTCCATCTTCGGAATGGAATCCTTAGAAGGGTAACTTACCCTAAAATAACGACACCAACACTAACGAAAATACAGCCTCAAGTAGATTCCCCTCTATTCTTCGAAATTCCTTACAAATGAAGGGGTGAGTGAAAGATGTTGGAGTCGACAAGAAAATCGTTGTGGTCGGTAAGAGAAAACAGATGCACCAATTACTATGCTACATAATATAAAAATATGTATGTGCATGTGTCCGCTTGTATATATATATATATATATATATACATATATATATATATATATATATATATATATATATATATATATGTATATATATATATATATATATATATATATATATATATATATATATAGATTATATATATATATATATATATATATATAATATTATATATATATATATATATATGTATATATGTATATATATATATATATGTATATATATATGTATATCTATCTATCTATTTAGCTATCTACATATATAGAATCATATGTATGTGTTTGAGGATTGATACATACATATATATATATATATATATATAATAAGTATGTATGTATGTATGTATGCTCACGCACAAAAATACCCACACATATGAGTGTATGTAAATACTAATATAAGCAGAGTGTCGGAAAAATTACCATAAGGCAATTTAACCGACATTCTAATGTTTCTGCCATTCTATCAGCCCTTGTATCAAATAATAATAAAACAAATTGTGAACGGCAAAAAAGAAGAAAAAAACGGGCGGGGGAAGACATATTGAAATAGCAAAGATCTTGTTATACATTATACTTTAAACGTAAACTTGTTTTTATTTGATTATTGGTCCTTCAGTCAGAGTTGGGTTCGAACAACAAGATGAGGAGAGAATCCTGGTAAGCAACTTAACTAACTATGTGGGGAATAAAAGCTGCAAATAGATCTACCAATGCAGCGCGCATTTTTCCAAGAAATTGGATTAGAATTAGAGAAAGGAAAGAAAATAAATATTGGATTAGATTTGGAGCAGCGAAAGAAGACCAAGCAATGTTTATAATTTAAAACAATGATAACGAATCTAAATGGTGTATCCTTAGGTATATATAATACTTCGGTGAAACATTATCATCACATCTAAACTAACTGAGATACTCGGGTAAACACATCTAGTTAAGGTTGATTATTTGAAATTTATGCATATATGGATAAGCGAAGAAAGTAAGACAAAGTTTACTGGTTGCAAGCGGGACATAAAGCAATAATCGTTCATGGTAGTTAATATTAAGAACAGTTCAGCAGTGATCAGCATTATAGAGGAACATTAATAGTAAAATATATATGACTTTATCTGATTTGTTTTAAAATTAAGCTGAACTGTAAACATTACGCAGGTTTCAATGTCTAACGCATTTGTTACACACACACAACATGTATTTGTTATATATATAATATATATATATATATATTATATATTATATATATATATATATAATATATATATATATATATATAATATAATATTCAGAATCAAATAAAAAGACGGTAAACGGAAAATATGACATACATTCATACTCCTCATTCTTTTAATCTCTTACTTCTTTCGGCCATTTGAATGCGACCAGGCTTGTGCACCGCCTCAAACTGATTTTAGGTGGTCGACCTAAAATCTACCCCAGGATTTATTCTTTGTAAGCCTTGTACTTATTCTGTCCGTCGCTTTTGCCGAAACGCTAGATTATGGGCACGTAAACACTCCAGCATCGGTCGTCAAGCGATGGTGAGGGACAAACACAGACACACACATAAATATAGACATACATATGTAAGTATATATGCATGCATCGCGGCGTTGCCCGGGTGTTATGACATCTAGGTGATAACATCCCGGCGTTGCCCAGGTGTTGTGACCTAAAAGCACATTGTAGTTTGCTCCTTTTTTGTGCAGAATCGGCATGGCTGATATATGGTTAATGAAATAATGGAAGTTATTGTTTATTTAATAGTGAAGGACGAGAGTGCAATTTGCATGAAAGTGCTATCTGTTCTAAAGAAGGATCAGGAACTATGTATTGTTTCATCGTATATAGTGGTTTAATACGAATGTGTAGAGAAATTCCGTTTTCAATATTTTAATTTCCACCTATCCCCACCGCAATTTCTTAATCTATAACTTTTTTCGAAATTTGTGTTATCTACATAATAAAATACAGAGACTACGAATCTGAGAAATACATACATACTTATATTATATGTATATATATAGATATATAATATATATATATATATATATTATATATATATATATATATATATATATATATATATATATTAAAATAGAGACAAAACCACTATTATGCAAATCAAACAAAGGAAGACTTAAGCCAATACATAAAATAATTTATATAAATTAAATTAAATTAAAATAACCACTACGATCGTTCGTGTCAGCACTTCTATGGGACATTCTTCAGGTGCTGACACGAAACGATCGTAGTGGTTATTTTAATTTAATTTAATTATATAAATTTTTTTTATGTATTGGCTTAAGTCTTTCTTTGTTTGATTTGCATAATAGTGGTTTTGTCTCTAATTTAATATATTTAATATTTTACTATAGAATTGGATTCAATCCTAAATCTGATTTTTCCCTGTAAATTGGATTTATTCCCTAATATTTATTATTATTATATATATATATATATATATATATATATATATATATATATAATATATATATATATATATATATATAATATAAATATTGAGGGAGATAAATTGAATATTAATTTAATTAATATCAATTGAAAACAAGTAGCCTAGCATATATAAAAAAAATCTGATTAATTCTTGATTTTTATATAATTTTCATCTGTCTTGCCCGCTTATGTTCTGCTGTTCGCTGAATTTTTCTCTGGAAAACATTTTTTTCTTTGTAGCTAGATCGTATGTGATCATATTATAGCGTATTGGTTATCCACCTAGTGGTTTATCCCTAAATATACACGTATATATATATATATTATATATATATATATATATATATACACTTTTAATTGAATATTAAAATTATTTTAAATTAAATATACAGTGGTAGTCAAGAGCAAAACAATCTGAAACTAATTTAGCTGCATTCTTCTTCTCTTCTTCTTCTTCTTCTTCTCTTCTTCTTCTTCTTCTTCTTCTTTTTTTTCTTCTTCTTCTTCTTCTTTTTTATTATTATTATTATTATTATTATTATATTAATTATTATTATTATTATTATATTATTATTATTATCATTATTATTATTATTACTATTACTATTATTATTATTATCATCATCATCATCATCATCATCATATCATCATCATCATCATCATTATTATTATCATCATCATCATTATTATTATTATTATTATTATTATTATTATTATTATTTTATATACGTATTCTTTGATTCCGCCCATAAATAAATATGCAAACGTCTTATTTGTGCGTTAGAGAGAATGTGTGTGTGACTGTATTTCATCATAGCATATAGAAAAATGGATATCTTTAATACAATTTTTTTCATTCTGGCTTATTTTAATACAATATTTATGTGTACATTTTCATAAATGATTGTCTGAGTAGAATTCTACGCATGCGTGAAACATGGGATGAAAGTGAATCATCGGACGCAAATGGAAATATTATCCGAATGTGCCGCAAAATTGTGCCACCCAACCTAGTTGCCGAGGTTCTTTTTTTGTTGTAAAAAGTTGTTGAGTCAAGGACATAGTTTATTTGGTAGATAGATAATAAAAAGTTTTATTTATTATAATACACATGTCACTAATTCGGAGAAACATTGCTTTCATTATTCACACATCGTCACTCTCGTTATGCAAGACATTGTAATTTTGGTTCAAATTGAAAGTGTTAAACTATTTTTATTTTGTTATGAAACCTAATCGTTGTAGAGAAGTGTATTTGAAATACATATAACTAGGATCACCAAGCATAGATTGGCATATTTTGGTCATATTATGAGGAGAAAATCCTTGGAGAAGGACATCATGCTAGGAATGGTCAGTGGCAAGAGAGGAAGAGGCCGACCAAGAACTCACTGCCTTGACACCATCAAGAGTGATACCGGAATGGATATAGCCAGTCTGAAAGAAGCGGACCAAGATAGAACTGACTGGAGGACACTGATCCATGGAGTAACCGAGAGTCGACTTCGACTGAGCAGATAAATAGATTGATAGCTGGTTGTCGAAATGGCGTAGAAAATATGTAAATGAAAATTAAGTTTATTTGACATGTGTAATTGATTTGATTGCTCTGGTCTTAACATTAGTTGGTAAGAATAGAAGTCATTTCATGACATCTTTTTGATTGTAATTTGCAAGTTCAATCTGTGGAATATTGGAATGATACCATATTGTCCATTCCACAGAATAAGATTATACTGGAGAGCATGATAAGAGGGGTAAGTGTGTGAAACATGTTTAAGGTTGTTATCTCGAATACGAATGAGAATATCATGATTTTCATGGGGATCACGAAGCAAAAGGATGGTTACTTCATTTGATGTTTGTGTCATTAAAACAGCGTAAAATGTTCTTTACTACAGTTTACTATAGACGTAAGGAACGCAGAAACACACACACACACACACTCATAGAATTGATAATACTGAAAACAGCAAAATGTACTCATATGATGTTCAAATGAAACGAAATGTCATCAATACGGGTGCAAAACATACTTTCTGTAGCATAGTTATGCTGCAAAACAAAAATGGGAAGTCCCCAATTTTGCAAAAGTTACTATGCGTCACCAATGTAACAAAGTACAGAAAGTCAACATTTATTTGGAACATGTACTAAATGTTATAAAATTCACGATTGAATATCCCGGTGAAGAAAGTGAAAGTCCAAGAAAATTCGGAATCCATAATTTAATTTTTCATACAAAAATAATTTATTTTGCAATTTTGAAACGAGCGTTGAACCAAGTGTATAGCAAGGAAGATGCTGTTGTTGTGAACGTCGATTTAAAATGTTTGAGGAAGGATGTAGTAAGGTGTAAATTAATTTGACATTACTACATATTTTTTAACTGTGTTACGTTATAGGCTGTAGAATAAATACTAACACATTAAAAATGTTATGCGACGAAGATACGGTGATGAAGAAGCTTAGGAGGGCTGTTAAAAATTAGGAGGAGTGGAATAACATTTCTGTAATTTTATTGAAAAGGCCGCTGTGGCTTTCTACTTCACTAAGTTTCCAAAATTGTTATAATAACCAGAATACCATTTTTTCTCGATGTATTTGCGAGTATTGTGAGTAGTATTAAATCAGCCAAATATTCGTGCTGCTAATACTTCAAAGTAAACGTCGTTGTTCAGTATTGGCGCGTTTGACTGTTGGGTAGAAGAAAGTTACATATATAAACTAAGATACACACAGACACACAGACATGTATTAACGCATACCCGAAGCCTGTCTCTGTCCCTGTGTGTCAGTCGTCACAAAATTGTATGTATACTGACAGACAAATACAACGTCACACACATACACTTGTCAGTCATCGGCCTAACGAAAGTAACGAACGCGTGAGCACACTCATATTGAAAATGTGACATCATCGTCGTTGTGGTGGTGACATAAAATGTCGTTTACGATAGGTGTCTAAAAGAAAGATGACATTCAAACATGTGAACGAAAATATAGTTTAGTTGGTAGCCAAAAGCCTACTGAATCTTTTGATACCCCTTACGTCAAAATCAGCAACTTGGATTTGGAATGCATTAGAACATACGCACGCGCGCGCACACACACACGCACACATACACACTCATACACACATGCAAACTCACACACGCGCGCGCACACACACACACACAAGACCGTCGTACATATATATATATATATGTACGACGGTCTTCCAGTTTTCGTCTACCGAATCCACTCATAAGGCTTTGGTCGTCCGAGACTGTAGTAGAAGTGACTTCCGGAAGATGCCACGTAGTGGGACAGAACCTGGAGCCATCTATCTATCATCACCACCACCAACAACAACAACAACAAAACTAACGTCGCATTCACCATCGCCGCGACCAAAGACATTAACTTAGATTTCCCCTCACTCCCCACACCACTTGTTGATGATAAAGGGACAGAGAAAGGGATTTCAAAAATGAATACAAACGAAAACATGAATGCCGGCACCACCACCATCACCACCAACAACAACAACAACGAAATTGGCACAAAGCCGCCTACCAAAGACAACACCGCCAACACCAACACCACTACTACGACGTCAAATGCCACATCCAAGCCTTCTGCTGCTAATACCGCCAACACCAAACACCACTACCATGACTTCAATTAACACTGCCACAATTAACACTTCTACTGCCCAATTCAAACGAATTTTGCGGACGTAACAAAACAAAAAAGAACAATGTAACATTCACCACACAAGAGATAAACCGCACAAAGGCACTCTTCTCCAAGAAGGAGACAAATTGCCCTTCACATTCCACAAACACATCGTGGAAAACACACAAAAAAAAAACAATAATTTATAAAGTAATAAACAAAAAAACAAGAAGAACAGAAAATGACCGCAGAAAAAATCGAAAAATGCTTTCGTCTGCATGGGACACCAAGGAATATATCAGTTGGGGGAAACAAATTTGGTACAGTCCAAGTACGTTTCCTCACGAAAGTTTAGCAAAACGTTTTCCACATTGGAGCTGCATTCGGACGACTGGTAATGATACCAGTCTATTTAACAAAAGGGTCACGAAAGTCCAAATAAAAAACATACCATTTGAAGTCGAAACACAATGGTGGTCTCTGCCATCTGCTTTGAAATGACAGAGACAATGTCAGAGACAAACATCCTGGAAATCGCGATTCTAGGAGAGAAAGACTATGTGGGCAAATCAATCGAATTCCTGCTTCAATTGGATGAAGCAGCAAGAGAGAAGATACCCACCGCTATAGAACTGCCAGGAGGCTACAAACTCTATATAGTGGTAGAGGGCAGGCGACCACGCTGCTATTTGTGTGGAAGCGAAAACACACTTGAAAAAGACGTGCCCACCACTGCACCCAAGAGCAACAACAACAACACTACCACAAACCAAAGCACTCCGGAAAAAAAAAGCTCTACTACCCACACCACCATCAACACAGAAGACGACAAGAGAAGCACACCAAGCTAATCCGTCATCAACCAAAAAAACCACTCAAACACCTGAAAAAAATACCAACACCACCAACAACAGCAAAACCAAAAGGAAACAGAAAAACAAAGAGAAACACACACAAACTGATCCCCCATCCCTTATACCGCACTCAACACACACAAACACTCAACAACCAACAAACGAAAACAACAACACAACCACTTACACAGACATACATAGAAGCCACAACATAACCCTACCCCCTACTGATTCCTCAGAAATTCGTCGGAAGACGAAACCAGTGAGGAATGGCAAATAGCTACAAAAAGAGGGAAAATAAAGAGCAGAAACACAACCAAACCAAATGCAAACACGAACAAAGCAGGGGGGAAATACATCTCACGAAGAATTTCAAAACCCAACGCAAACAACAGCCACACCAACACTACAAAAATATATACAGCAAACATGCTCACAGCTATAGACACCAAAAAACAAATTTGATGGAATACATCCATCAAAAACAAACAAACAGAAGATGACATAAAAACAAAACAATCACCCATACACAACACCACCAGACCACATCAAAATATTACACATCTCCAAAAAAGTCTGCACCACACACTCAAAGGCATTTCCCCAGCGCGGTTGGTAAATGCCAAAAATATCTCACAAAGAAACTGTACTGGGATCTCCCGAGGACAAACCAAAGGAGGAGAAAGCAAAAAACTTTCAGAGCAGTAAGTAACCCTCTGTTCCTTTCACTTGTATTCTAATCATTAGGACTATGATCAAGATTGGTTGTGTAAATGCGCGTGGCTTGGGGTCCCCTTGGAAACAAGGGACCTCTAAATTACATAAAGTCAATAAGGAGAAATCATAGCCATAAGTGAGACCAGACTCCACAATCCGCGGGCCCTAAAGACCATGTTTGGCGGACAGTTCACATTTATTTTTCCCCAGTCTGCCGAGAATGGGCGGTAGTGGCACCGCGGGTACTTTTTCACAAGAGTCTGGATCTCAAAGTAAGGACAATATTCGTAGACCCGGAGGGTAGACTGGTCGTCCTGGATGTCGACGGCAGCAATGGGTGCGCTTTTCGTCGTATCAGTCTACGCACCGCCCTTAACAGGTCGGGCGGATTTCTTTCAACGTCTAGAAGTATTCTTGGGAACGTCTCGTCCTTTACTCTTAGTGGGGGATTGGAATGCTACCTTGGACACGCATGTAGACTACGTGGGTAGAGATAGGAATAGACGGGGATGCAAATGCCTCAGAGACCTGCTCAGACGCTTTCAACTGTCTGACAGGTTCCGAATAGACCACCCGAATGCGCCAACGTGGACATGGAGCAACCGCATCGGGTCGTCGAGATCGTATCTAGATAGGATACTGTGTAGGACAGTAGACAGAGATAGCATAGGATGTCCACAATTCCACATAGTCAGCTACACGGATCACAAACTTGTGACATGTACGCTAGACTTAGGTAAGACACTTAGGCAGGGTCCCGGATACTGGAAACTAAACGCGTCTTTCCCATCGAGACAGGTTTTCAGAGACCGGATTAGCACACTAGTAAAGAGGGCTTTGACGGGAACCATCATCAACAACAAATGGTGGTTTGCCCTCAAGAGAGCAGTAAAAGCAGAAGCGATTAGGTACAGCAAAGCACTAGCCATAGATAGAAATAGAGTAGAGGGTGAGCTAGTTAAGAAGCTAGAAGAGGCAATTAGAAGCGGAATCGCATCCAACGTTTTGGCGGCGAGGTTGGCCCTCGACCAACACTTCAACGCCAAACACGAAGGATGTGCTGTCAGAGCTAGGATGCGTGCTCTAAGGAACGAAGGTGTTGGAGCCGCGAGAGAGGCCCGGGTGGCAGAGGCGCAACAGGGCAACAAAGCCACCATTCGGTCCCTGGTAGATGAAGAGGGGCGCGAATTGCTCGAGCCAAGTAAAATGTGTGAGGCCTTTCAGCAGCATTTTGCCCGACTGTTCGGAACGAGTGGAGGGCAAGAACGTAGGGTGGACTTCAGTGCCTACCTACATAGCCTACCACGACTCTCGACAAGAAAGGCAGGGTGCTGCGAAGGTGCCATCACGGCGGCGGAAGTGCAGGAAGCGATGGCAGAATGCTCGGGGGACAAATCACCGGGTTTGGATGGTCTACCCTACGAGCTTTACAATTGTATGCCAGACTTGTTTGGAGATCTCTTGGCGGCGGTGTACTGCAACTGGCAGCAAAATGGGAGCATTCCTGGTTTTGTGAGCCGAGGAGCCGTAACACTGCTGAAGAAAGATCTAAACAAGGGAAATGTAATAGATAACTTTAGGCCCATCACTCTGCTTAATGCAGACTTGAAAATTTTGGCCAAGGTGCTAGCCAAGAGGTTGGCGCTTGTCATCGAGAAACTGGTCGACAGGGCGCAAACATGCGCCGTGCCAGGCCGGACCATCCATGACAACCTCCACCTGATGCGCTACATCATAGACAGGGTAGTTAACGAACCTGGCATGGGTGGGGCGCTGATCAATTTGGATCAATCGAAAGCTTTCGATAGGGTGGACCATCGATACTTGGAGGCGGTCCTCGGAGCGGCTGGCTTCGGTCCCGTCTTCCGCGGGGATAGCCGCTTTGTATAGAGGCATCCGTTCGGTAATTCGCGTGAATGGACATCTATCGAGACCCTTCGACATCGCACGTTCGGTCCGTCAGGGATGCCCCCTCTCGTCGCTTCTATACGTATTGACTCTCGAGCCATTATTGCGGAAGCTGGCAACCTTGAGAGGCATCCCGCGAGAACTGGGATGCGGGACGAGCGTGTCTGCATACGCGGACGACGTCACCGTCATAGTGTCTAGCCACGAGCACATCGAGCAGGTCGGTGAGACACTGAAAAACTACGAAGCGGTGACAGGAGCGAAAATCAACCGGGAAAAGTCAGTGGGCTTGCGACTAGGCACCTGGAGAAGCAAGCCCATGCCGTCCACCAGCGCCTCCGTCGTGGGACGCTTGACCGACGGCCGGTTTGAGTTGCTCGGGGTCTGGTTTGGTCCGGACCTCCAAGTGGAGAAGAACTGGAACGAGATAACGAGTAGGGTGGTCACTCTCGCCCGGCAATGGGCCGAGAGGAAACTGTCCCTAAAAGGTCGGGCGGAGGTGGCGAACACGTACATCGCGTCCGTCATCTACTACCGCCTGACCGTCGTACCTTGTCCCGACCCTACCATCACCAAACTACAACGCATTCTCTTTCGCTTCTTGTGGAAAGGATGCGTCCCGATGGTCAGGCGATCCATTGCTGTCAACACCCGTTAAAAGGAGGGCTGGGCATGCCGTGGTTGATGATGCGCAGACACGCGCTGAGACTGCGACATCTCTGGCTCTATGTAGACGACGGTGAACAGGTGTGGTCGCCGTTTGTGAGGCACGCTTTCCCGCAACTCGTCTCCATGACCGAACTGCAGTCGTGGATCAAAAAGAGGCCGAAGAAGGGCGAATGGCACCGCGAGTGTCGCGTTGCTCTCAAGCAACTCTGCCGTCCTGGGTCGACCTTGAGTGACTTCAACACAACCAAAGCATTCTATTGGGGTTTAGTGGAGGGGAGGTACGACGACGAGCTCGGGGCGAACCTGGACGTCGACGAGGAGTACCTGACCCGCCTATTCAGGACGACTTTCGGGTCAGGGCCCATGGACAACTTCCAGAGATCCCTGGCCTGGCAGTGCTACCGAGAAGCGCTACCCGTTCGGGATAAGCTCTACAGAAACGGCTCGAGAAACACGGGGCCGACCTGCCCGAGATGCGGTCAGAGCGACGAAACCGTTCTGCACGCACTCGTGCAGTGTCCAACAATTTCCGACCTGTGGGCTTGAGTCGAACAACTGCTGTCACGTGTGGGACGAGTCGGTTTATCAGCTGAGTCTATCGTTAATATTGTCACGCCTCCCTCCTTCACACGGGAAGGAAGAGCTATTTCCATCATCCTTGTGGCTATGGCGAAAGAATGTATCTGGTGGACGCGTCTGAAAGGATTGGAGACAAACACTTTCCTCTCTGGTCAATCTCTCATCAACTTCTTCAAGTACCACTTGAAAAGGAAAGTGAGAGTAGAGAGGCAAGTTTTGTCTAGCGAATGTTTTAAAAAAAGATGGGTGTGAATGTAGCAAGAATGGCACGTATGAATGACGAAGCCACCTTGAGCATGATCCTATGAACCCAGAAATTGAAAACAGAGAGTTGCTTATTTGCAAAAAAAAAAAAAAAAAGAAATATAACATGTGACTCATTGACCGAGGTTACCGTGGTCTTTTCCGTAGGCTTTTCTTTCCACGGGTAAACCTCACCTGTCCTCCCTTTACACTTCATATTGACATCTGTGATAACGATCCCTATTGATCAATTTTTTTTTTTCTTCCTCTCCCCCTTTTTTTTAACCCCCCTTTTTTTGTCCTCTTTCTCTCCTTTTACGATCCCTTTTGATCGAAACTCCCCCTTCCTTTTTTTTTTTTAAACTTCAAAAGAAAAGCTCTACCTTGTAATTGTTCTATCTGTGTGCAGCCCTGTGTGGCTAATAAAGAAACATATCATCTATCTATCTATCTATCTATCTATCTATCTATCTATCTATCTATCTATCTAATATCTATCTATCTATCTTTGTCTGTCTATCTATCTATCTATCTGTCTGTCTGTCTGTCTGTCTGTCTGTCTGTCTGTCGTCTGTCTGTCTATCTATCTATCTATCTATCTATCTATCTATCTACTATCTGTCCATCTTGTGTGCGTGTGTGTGTTTGTGTTTGTACGTGTGTTTGTGTGTGAGCGTGCATGCACGTGTCGTAGTTTGAGTGCATATCTGTTGCGTTTATATATGTGTGTTAGAGTTTGTATACGTATGTACACGCGCATAAGTGTATGTGTGAGTGAGTATGAGTGTGTATGTGTTTGTCTTCGTATACGAAATACCTTATAAAATAATATGTCGTGTCTGGGGAGAGTCATTTTCTTTTTGTGCCTTATAATTAAACACACGCATCGGTAAAATTTCCACTTATTTCTTATTTTTATTTTCCAAAAATTTTCTTTGCGTCTTGCAACCTTTTCAAAGACTATTTGAAAAGGTTGCAAGACGCAACGAAAATTTTAGGATAATAAAAAAGAAAAAAAAGAAAGAAGTGGCAATTTTACCGGTGTGTTAAATCATAAGGCACAAAAAGAAAATGACTCTCCCCAGACACAACAGAATATGCTTCAACACACGAACTCAAATAAAGAATCTTGCAAACTAAATCCAAACACGAAACTTATAAAATAAGTTCTTGATTAACTGAAAGTGTCTCCACTTCAGGAGAAGGTAAAGTAACTTCTCGGTGAAAATTGGGAACAACTCTAAAGAAAGGAGTACTGATAACGAATCTCTGGTATTAAGTATTCTTCAAACTAGATATACCACTGGACAAAATGGTTAGCGGCATTTCGTCCGTTTTACGTTCTGATTTCAAATTCTGCCCGACATCGTGTTTGCTTTTCATCCCTTCGTGATCAATAGAATATTTCGAGCAGCGGTGCCACGCTAATTGGCTTATCATTCCCTCGAAATTTCTAGCCTTGTACCAAAACTTAAAAGCATTATTGGTTTCAAATTTTTGAACAAGGCCAGCAATTTTGAGAGGATAAGTCGATTACATCGCGTCCAGTGTTCGATCGGTATTTATTTTAATCGACCCGGAAATGATGAAAAGCAAAGTGGACCACGGTGCTATTTGAAATCAGAACATGAAGAACAGAAGTAATGCCGCCAAGCATTTTGTCCGGCGTATTTAACGATTCTGCCAGCTCACCGCCTTGGGTTGGTATTTAATGCACCGTTATTTGTATTTATCGACCAAGTTCTTGTCACTGGATTTTTTAGTTATTTAGCTCAGTTCGCTTGTTTTTCATTACGTAAACTATCTCTGACACAAATGTGTTCTATTCATTTTTAAATATATATATTTATAGGCGCAGGACTGGCTGTGTGGTAAGTAGCTTGCTTGCCAACCACATGGTCTGGGTTCAGTCCCACTGCGTGGTAGCTTGGGGTAGTGTCTTCAACTATAGCCTCGGGCCGACCAAAGCATTGTGAGTGGATTTGATAGACGGAAACTGAAAGAAGCCCGTCGTATATATATATATATATATATATATATATATATAGGCTCAAAATGTAAAAGACTTTTTCTATTCCTGAGCGATATACTAATACATCTGTTTGCTTTGTACACCACCTGTCTTGGTCCTTTGATTTTTTCGTAAACTCTCCCTATATATATGTGTGTGCGTGTGTACGTGTATGCTTGTGTGTCCGTGTTTGTCCCCCAACATTGCTTGACAACCGATGCTGGTGTTTTTACGTCCCCGTCACTTAGAGCTTCGGCAAGAGTGACCGATAGAATAACTACTAGGCTTCCAAAGAATAAGTTCTGGAGTCGATTTGCTCGACTAAAGGCGGTACTCCAGCATGGCTACAGTCAAACGACTGAAACAAATAAAAGAATAAGTTGAATAAAAGAAACGTATCTTGCATGGGGGTGATATGCAACTGTGTTGAAGACGATTGTTGGAGCAGAAACGCGTGTCCACAGCAATCCTCTTGTCTCCAGATAACTATTTTGTCTTTGCATTAATAGCATATGAGTTTTGAAGTGATCTTCATTTTTGAGTTTATCTCTGTTTCCCATTAGAAAGATTTGGCTGCAACTTGCACTAGATTCCCGTGAAGCAGGGGCAGTTTCAGCAAATCAAGAATTTATCTTGAGTGTTATTTCATATATCTTTTTCCGTCTTCGTTTAATGTAAATTTTTGTATGTACACAAAGACGCATGCGCACACACATAGACAGACACACGGAGGCATTTAAGCACACATATACGAGGGACGTTCAATAAGTAATGCCTCTGACCCACTTGCAGTTGATTGATCTAGCTGAATTTTTGCATGTGCAATTATTTATATCTCTATAGATTAAGTGGCAAATTACAGTTCAGAACTAATTGTGGTTTCTGATTTACAGGTGTTTGAACTGAGTCAAGTGTGAAATGGAGCCTGTTGAGTGTCGAGCAGTGATCCGGTTTTCGTATTTGAAAGGACGCACACCACAGGAGACTTTTGATGAAATGAAAGTAACTTATGGTGATGATGCCCCATCATATGACCTTGTAAAACGCTGGCATTGTGAATTCAAACATGGTCGGAACTCTGTGGAAACAGCTCCCAGATCTGGTCGCCCCCCTTCTGCCATAATGAGGCATCTGTCCGTCAAGTTGAGGCTGCCATTTTGGAAGATCGACGCATAACTATTCGCCAAATAGCCCATGAGGTCAAGATTAGTACCGGGTCTGTGGAAACTATCATTCATGGCCATTTGCATATGCAAAAGGTGTCTTCCAGATGGATTCCCAGGTTGCTCACACCTTTCCAGAAGCAAGAACGCGTCGAGGGCTCGAGGATGAATTTGGAGACGTACCAAGAAGATGAGTCAAAGTTTTTCAAAAGACTGATTACACAGGATGAAACCTGGGTCCATTACTATGATCCAGAGACCAAAGCCCAGTCAATGCAGTGGAAGCACCGTGACTCACCTCCTCCAAAGAAGGCAAGGGTGCAGCCCTCCGCTGGCAAGGTCACGCCTACAGTCTCCTGGAACCAGGACGGAGTAGTGATGACAGATTTCCTGGCAAAGGGTACCACGATTACAGGAGCCTATTATGCTTCACTTTTGAGGAAATTAAGAAAAGCTATCAAAATCAAGAGGTGGGGCAAGATCAGCAAAAGCATCCTCCTCCTGCAGGACAACACTCCGGTCCACAACTCGCGTGTCACCAGATCAGAAGCACAGGCGTGCGATTATGAACTCCTCCCCCATCCCCCCTATTCTCCTGACCTTGCACCCTCTGATTTTCACCTCTTTCCAGCCATGAAGTTGTTTTTGAAAAGAAAGCGTTTCCCAGATGATGCAGCCTTGATTTCTGAAGTCACGTCATGGCTGGAGGACCAAGCTGGGGTCTTCTACAAAAACGGTCTCCAGAGCTGCATCAAACGATGGGAGAAATGCGTAACTATGGGTGGTTCCTATGTAGAAAAAGACTAATAACTGTGCCAAGTTTCGTTGCTCTACTGCTATGGGAAGTAGGTCAGGGGCATTACTTATTGAACGCCCCTCGTAAGGTGATGTGAAATACTGCTCTAGTCAGGAAAACTCCCAAACCGAATCCTTGTTGATTTGAGTATCTATTGGAAAATAGGACACTTTATATATATATATATATATATATATATATATATATACATATATAACTGGAACAAAAACGCATTAGAGGACAATAAATCATTCGGTTGGACAGATAGACGATACAGAAGCGGACAAGAGAAACAATAATTACAAGAACAGACAAAAAAAAAAAGACGGGTCATTCGTGGCCTTGTTTCCTTAGTCAAGTACTAGAAGTCATGGCCGTTTCGGGCAGTTACACTTGAGAGATATTTCGATCTGGTTGCCCCCTCCCCCCCCAAAAAAAAGTCTAAGCTAAGAGCGTTAGATTCCTTTGTAAGAAAGCTAGCAAATGTGCACGGCATCAAGACAAAAAGCGGAGAAATGGTACATAAAAATACAAAATACGGGGAACATGATACACAAAAAGATAAAAAAACGGAAAACATGGTACAAAATTACGAATACAAGCAACAAGAAAATAACAACAGGTGTCTTTCGACTGACAACGAATCCAGTTCGTCTGGTGTATATGAAGTGAAAACCTAAAGGCAGGAACATTAGGAGATGGACATAAGAGGTGCTGGCGGTCGGAAGTCAGGTCAAGAAAGATCATGGCTGGCTGGATACCGGTCACGTGGAAGGATGAGAGATGAGTAGGGGGAAGCGGGATTGAAGGATTAGTAAAAATCAGAGACAAAGAGAACTGTACAGAGAAGACACATGAGTAGCAAATAGTGGGCGAAGAAATGTGTGAGAGAGAGAGAGGGAGAGCGAGAAAAAGAAAAAAGAAAGAAAGTAAGATGGGGACTAAAAGGTAGAGTAAGAGCCGTACAAACTTCAGGTACATACCTACTATAAGGTGAGCACGAGTGTGCACATACGCTGCTATATGTACATGTAAATATAAAAATGGAACAAAATGCAATATATATATATATATATATAATATATATATATATATATATATATATATCTGTAAATATGTGAGAATTATTCGGTAGCCATGATAAAACTCCGAGTTTCGGATGTCGGGGCGGAAACCCACGCCGGCATCTCTTCAGTTATCGGGCCATCAAAAAATGCTATGAAAATGACCGTTAAACAATGGGAAATTACTGTGTGATTGACCGTTAAGACAAAAGAGCTATTAGAATGACCGCTAAGTAAGGGTAGGGACTAAAGGTAAGGGAGTAAAATTGTTCATAGTAATCGCGAAAGCGCGCATGTCCATACATAAACATGCTCACCCGCACACCCACGTACATCCGTAACTCAGAGTTTTATCGTTGCTACCGAATAATTGTCACGTATTATAGTTATAGATAAATTCCACTATTTACATAATGTCGAGGTCTCTTTCATTCTTTTTCTACCAATATGTATATATATATATATATATAAAGTAACAAAGTAAGAAAGGAATTCATTCAAAGAGGTGTGTAAAACACCCAATTCACTAGTACGTCAGTTGAATACCACATAAATATGAGTATAATGTAAATTACAAACAATAAATGAATAGAAATATTGAATTGACAAGCTAATAATTTATTCATATTATAACATAATATACTATGAATATAATATAATATAGCATTATAAAATCATTAATAAACGAAAAGAGCCAACAATTTGTTTCGTCTTATATACATTATTTCCTTTGTAAACATTTCAATCCACTTATATAAGTCTCTTTAGAGCATTGGTTTAAAGACAGACGAAGTAAAATTGATTGGTATTTCATACTTCTTTGTCCGTCTGCGTTTAATGTAAAATTATATATATATATATGCATAAACAGTTTATTTACTTTTTTGTATATAATAATAATAATAATAATATAATAATAATAATAATAATAATAAAATAATAATAATAATAATAATAATAAAAATGATGATGATGATAATAATAATAATGCAGCTGAATTATTTTCAGATTATTTTGCTGTCGATTACCACTGTATACTTAACTAAAAGTAATCACTGAGCAGCAGCATACGTGTCATGGAGCCATATATCTGCATAATCCTATGATTTACAGAAGTTTTATCAGCTCATCTTTATTTTTTTTTCTGAACATGAGACGGCTGCCAACTTACAAAACGAAGAAAACATGTGACTCATATGTAGTACGCTATAAATTCTAGTTAGCAAAGGATAGCATTAAGGCTTCCGCGTTCTGAAACTTAATGACGCGTAAACTATTCGCCATTTGATAGAGTACATTGGATGTTTTAGAGGTACTTATTGGTGCTGCTACAGATTTCTGAAGTCACGTCGTGGTTGGAGGACCAAGCTGGGGTCTTCTAGAAAAACGGTCTTCAGAACTGCATCAAACGATGGGAGAAATGCGTAACTCTGGGTGCTTTCTATGTAGGAAAAGACTAATAACTGCGCCAAGTTTCGTTCCTCTACTGCTATGGAAAGGGGGTCAGGGGGTCAGGGGCATTACTTATTGAACGCCCCTCGTACAACAACACCATAGACAATTTTTTTTATACTCCGTTACTTGAAGGCCTACTACCAAATTCGTTGAGGTATGTTCTACCTTTGTCTCACTACCTCTCTACGCTTTCCTTTCATGGTTGGGAAGAGGTGAAAATCAGAGGGTGCAAGGTCAAGAGAGTAGGGGGATGGGGGAGGAGTTCATAGCCGCACGCCTATGCTTCTGATCTGGCGACACGCGAGTTGTGGACCGGAGCGTTGTCCTGCAGGAGGAGGATGCCTTTGCTGATCTTGCCCAGCCTCTTGATTTTGATAGCTTTTCTTAATTTCCTCAAAAGTGAAGCATAATAGGCTCCTGCAATTGTGGTACCCTTTGCCAGGAAATCTGTCATCACTACTCCATCCTGGTCCCAGAAGACTGTGAGTATGTCCTTGCCAGCGGAGGACTGCACCCTTGCCTTCTTTGGAGGAGGTGAGTCACGGTGCTTCCCTTGCATTGACTGGGCTTTGGTCTCTGGATCATAGTGATGGACCCAGATTTCATCCTGTGTAATCAGTCTTTTGACAAACTTTGACTCATCTTCTTGGCACATCTCCAAATTCATGCTCGAGCACTCGACGCGTTCTTGCTTCTGAAAAGGTGTGAACAACCTGGGAATCCATCTGGAAGACAACCTTTGCATATGCAAAGGGTCATGAATGATAGTTTCCACAGACCCGGTACTAATCTTGACCTAATGGGCTATTTGGCGAATAGTTATGCGCCAATCTTCCAAAATGGCAGCCTCAACTTGACGGACAGATGCCTCATCAATGGCCGAAGGGGGCGACCAGATCTGGGAGCCTTTTCCACAGAGTTCCCACCAATGTTTGAATTCACGATGCCAGCGTTTTACAAGGTCATATGATGGGACATCATCACCATAAGTTACTTTCATTTCATCAAAAGTCTCCCATGATGTGCGTCCTTTCAAATACAAAAAAACGGATCACTGCTCGACACTCAACAGGCTCCATTTCACACTTGACTAAGTTCAAACACCTGGAAATCAGAAACCGCAATTAGTTCAGAGCTGTAATTCGCCATGTCATCTATAGAGATATGTATAATTGCACATGCAAAATTTTAGCAAGATCAATCAACTGCAAGTGGGTCAGAGGCATTACTTATTGAACGTCCCTCGTAGATGTGGAACCAAATTATTAAATTCAAGGAGGTTATCTATATTAATCATCACTTATATGAGTGGAAGGTGTGTTTCTGCCAGTGCATGCATCTATAGGATTTTTCTACCATTGTGTTTACTAAAGGGAATTTGGCGAAAAGTATATAGAAAAGCTCGGAATTACAGACGGCACAATATTTTCTGCCCTTATGAAAAGGAAAGGATACAGACAATATGGACCATTCCAGCTTGAAAGTTATATTGCTGTCCTTAAGACGCCAAACTAATTTACTTAGTCCTGTACTTTGTTGTTTCCTCTTATCTCGGAAAGTTGAATAATGTTTGGAAATCGTCTGGGATAATTTAGAAGTAGTCGCCCCAACATAGAAGAAACCCTACACTGGTAAATGGAATTTCTAATTTTGGAATTATTGGACAAGAACTTTAATCTGTTAGGGTTTACCTCCGAGACTAAGACGGAGTTTTTATTGTTATGATTGCTGTTAATATAACTGCTAGCACTGACCATTTTACTATTTCTATTATTGTTATTATTATTAATTGTACTATCGCCTGTAATATCCCTGACTATAGAAATGCTGCCGTTGTTATCATCAATACTACCACTGTTATTAGAAATGCTGTCGTTGTTACCACTAACACTACCACTGTTAATAATCCGACTAATATTATTATTAATATTACCACTGTAAATGCCAACGCGTTATGAATGTTGCTATTATTAATACTAATTTCTATTATTATTATTGTATGTTTGGTTGGAATTGGTAAGAATAGTGTTGTAACTCCCGGGTGAAGAATCCTTGTTTAGCAGCTTGTTATTATGGGAGGCAATAATTTGCGATAGATTTCTAGTGTTGGAGAATGCAATCCTCACCTTATGCGAATTGATAGTAGAGTAATACCTAGAATTCCTGGGAAAGTTCCTAGCTACGGCTTCACGGAACTGCAAAGGAAGATTTGACTTGATTTGTTTTCCGAAAGGTATGACAAACCAGATATAGTTTTTAGTGGACTTAGAATTGTTCAAAGTGTTACCAGTTACATTACAGGGAATATTTCTGTGCTGGAAAATTGGGGTTGGTAGCCGATTGCCTCCCCTGGTCCGTAAATTATTTTTCTTAAGTATAGTGGTGCCGACGTTGTTAGAGCTGAAATCATTATTCTCACTATTTCTATTGTTATAATTTTTCTTATCCTGAGAAGTATATATAGGTTTAGAATGGGCCGGGTCGTTATATGATACTTTATCTCTATAACCGGCTTTTGACAAGGCGGCGTTATAAAATTCCGCTTTCTGGTTGAAGATGTCGACATTAGCAGATAATTTTGACAGTCTTAAGGAAATATTTTTAACTAAATAATCGGTAATAGTTTTGGCATGGTTACTGAAAATGCTGATATATTTAAGATTAGTAGAAGGCTTATGATAAGGGAAGTATGAATTATTCTGCAGATTTAGGGTAACATCTAAGAAGTTGGCTTTAGTTAATTCGTCGTCAAAAACTATGCTCAAGACCATTCTGCTAAAAAATCTAGCTAATCTGTTCTTAATCTTCTGTATCCTATTGTTCGGAGCATTCTGGAGGTAAAGTAGACAATCGTCTCGATATAGGCAGCCACAGATGTCCGGGAATTGGTCGGCCAATTCATAGAGAATATAGATTCCGATTAAATCGGCTATCTGGGCGCTGTCTGTACTTCCCATTAGCATATGTCGAGAATGACGGAATTTTGTTAAATCGCCGTTCGACACCATTCTTTCATTTATCTATATATATATATATACGAGCAAAACGCCCCTCCCCCGTCAAATGGACGGTGCTGAGTTGTCATACATTTAAACCAAATTTTCTCAAAACAACTTGTCCGATCGTCCCATAGGCCTCCCCTTTGAGAAACACTGATTTAACCTAAATTTGAGATACCAGCAAAAGACGGATTTCGACCGATGTACTTGCGCGTACAAATGCACGATCCCACGTCTTTATCGATCGCATTCTCATCTTGAATCGATTTTTGTAACTTTTTCAAGACTTATACACGCCTTGATACCGTTGGTATCTACATATCAAATTTGAGCGTAATCGGATGGAGGATGCCCGAGCTCCTAGAATACACACAGACAGACAGACAGAACGGCTATATATATATATATATATATATATATATATATATATATATATATATATATATATTTGTGTAAATTCGTATTTCACACTCTAGAGTTTAATCGGAAGTGACAAACCTATTACTGTAGCAATTTTCGCCTGGGGAACAAAATCTTCACCCGGACATGTGTCAATACATATCGGACTGTAAGTGAGGCCTCTTCTACGTTGTTCTGCTTTGTTGCACACACCCCAGTAAGTGTAACGTTCATAATAACCTTTTTGCTATATGCACAAAACTTGAAATTTGGGGGAAGAGACAAGTCGATTACTCGATCCCATTGTCGTAACTGGTACGTATTTCATTGACACGGAAAGGATGTAAAACAAAGTCTACCAAGGAGGCATATGAAATCAGAACGTAGCCACGGGAGGAATACCATTTAGCAATTAGCCCGGCGTGCTAACAGATTTGTCAGCTCACCGCCTTTGATAACGAAAGCCGTAAACAGACTATTACTGACGTGCGTACCGTTTGTTGAAGCTGGAATTAACTAAATATTGTTCTATAACGCACGAGGCATAGAACATTTTGTTTTCTTTCTCTCAGATAGCTATTTTTTTGCACTTTTTTTGCACATGTGGGAATAAATACTCCCACATGTTGATGGATAGGGACGTCAGGAATGTAAAGACGATTAAATCGAACATGTGTATGAAAACATTGCGAAGGTATTAGAAAATTATTCTTTTGTCTTTCGTTTTTTATTGCATTTTCTATTTGTACAAATTCATATAGATAACTGTGCAAGTGGAAAATACAAAATATTTCCTTTTTAAGAAATAAAAGACGTAAATGTTCAAATATGAAAGACAACAGAATACTTTAAAGAATTTTAAATTTAAAGCTATATCAAAAATAGTTGACACCATTACTAAGAACAATTTCCAGCGTATGGATTAGTCCAGAACACGTGCGACTGAAGAAGTGGACAACGAAAGCGCTTACACACATAAAACATACTATACTAAAATTTCTTCCCAAAGGTTTCTGACATTCTGTTTATGCAATATTATTTTATTTTTGAATTGTTAACAACTCTCAAAAATATCTTAAAATATTGACTGTATAAGAACTTTTGGCAAAAATGTAAACAGACACACATATACATGCATACAAACACAAACACACACACACACACACACACATATTTATGTATATATATATACATAAATGTGTGTGTAAATAGATAAATAGGTATATATATAATGTGTGTATACACAGACAGATAGATAAATAGATACGTACACAGCCACACACCTATACCTGTATATACACATATATAACTTCTCTGGTTCAAGTGAATTTTGGCATCGGCCCTTTTGTGGTCGATAAAGAAAGTATCAATCCAGAGTTGTTGCTTAACGGAACAATTACCGATTCAGACAAGACGCCTTGCACTCTCTATTCCAGATATTTGCGTTCTAACTGCAATAGGTACGGAAAAGCAAATGCTAGATCTATTGACCCCAAGTAAACAACAATGCTTTTGAAGAAACATCACTTTAAGCTTTTTGTAGAGACTGGGCCTGCTTGCATGGTCAACTGCTCATATTTATAATAAAGTTAGTGCAAATTCCATCAAGATCGACTTCACCTTTTATCCTTTCAGCACCTGTGGGTCCATAAGCCACTCGAGGGTCCATAAAAGTTTTGGGGGTAGAAAATTAGGGGTCGCAATACTATTTTAAGGATCCCTAAACATTTTTGTTTCAGATGTATGTATTGGTATGTATAGCAACGAACAGCTAGGCTTCTTTCTCTATCATTTTATGTACTTCAAACTACACAAGTTCATGTGTGAAAAACAAAATAGAAAGTTTAAAAGAAGTTTATATAGACATCGAATGACTATGGGAGTCCACCTGAGTAAAATAGTAATCAAAGGGGTACATAGGTAAAAGAATGATCAGAACTCAAGATCTATACAATAAGTACAATAGGTGGGGTCAATGTTCTCACCGAACATGCTGTTCTTGCTCCCAATTTGAAGCCAATA
>NC_042999.1:40601909-40604409 GCF_006345805.1 Octopus sinensis | reverse complement strand
TCTCTATGTATGTATGCATGTATGTATGTATGTATGTATGTATGTATGTATGTATGTATGTATGTATGTATGTATTATGTATGTATGTATTATATGTATGTATGTATGTATATATGTATGTAGGTATGTATGTGTGTGTGTACATGTATACGCATATGTATGTATGTTATAACATATATACTAGTGTTAAACATGCGCGCACAGATACATACATGCATACATATATATATATATATATATATATATATATATATTATATATATACAGAAATGGCGGGGAGAGGAGAGAGAGAGAGAGATGAGAGAGGAGGAGAGAGAGGAGAGAGAGAGAGAAGAGAGAGAGAGGCTGAGATATATACACACATACGTATATACACATTCATGTATATCTGCACACACGATAAATATAATTGCTCATATGCATATGTACATGTTTAATAAATAAATTCATTTATAAATATCATGTCAAGGAAAAAAACATGTCTGAATCATCTACTGTATCCTGAAATCGGACCTGAGCTGCCTTCCTTTCTTTAATGGACAACTCATTATATTACTAAATAACAAATAAAACAGCAACAAAACTTTAAACTATAGGAAAAAGAAAACAAGAAAATAAGAGAAAAGTAAAGAAGAAAAGTAAGAAATAAATGAAAGAAAAATGAAATACAGTAGTCAGTCGCTATATAGCTGCTTATTTGCCAAGCGGAAGTAATATGAAGTCAAAGAAGCCGTCCATTTTCTAGCTGAATTTATTCACTGAGCTAAGCACAAGAACCTGGCTTTAGTACGTTGGCTGTCGTCTCATTTGCCATGGATATAATGTTGCTGGTACTGTTTTCTATTGCTTTTTTCCTCTTTGTATTTCGAAATGTTTCACTCAGCTACACACGGGGAAGATTAATGTAGCATGAAGAAATATTCATATGTGGGTATATATACTCGTAAACGAAATTATATAGATACATAAGTATGTATACATTTGTCTGTACGAATACGCATGCAAACACGCAAACATGTGCGGCAACACGCGCACACTCACATATGTATTCAAACGAATGTACGTACATGTACACTTATAAAATATGTACTCCTATATCCATCTAGACATTGCTTTCAGTTTCGCTTACACATGCGCATACACAGTGCACACACATAGTCTCATGTACTTGCAAGCACTCACACACATAAGCAGGCACACGAACACACGCGGGCGCATGCGCTCACAAACTGAGCTAAATGCAAAAACACATACATATTTTCGACCAAGGGAAGCAACCATGCCTCTATAGATTACTTTTGTGACTGGGAGATGGTAAAAAGTTATCTTCAAACTGAAGACCAAAATCGTATCACGATAATCTCTCAGAATGTCACGTGGTGGTGTTAAGTCGGATAATGGATTGATTCCATCACCCACGTAGACCATGGCGTGATTTGAACTCACACTGCAAAGAGGTGGAATAAATACCACGTGGCATTCAGTCCAACGATTGTACAGTCAATCCTGTTCGTCTTCCGTGGTTAGGAATGAAGTTAGGATTTAAGATCAGAGACGTAAGCATTCAGAATATATTCTATAATGCAATCTATTCAAAGCATTATCGACAATAACGCATGTTAAAGGGAGAGAAGAACGAAAGAGAGAAAAGAGAGAAAAGAGACACAGAGAAAAGGAAGGCTGCGAACGGAATACAGGAAGACAGATCCCTGAACTAATTGATGAATTCAAATGGTAACGAGCATTTTTGACATTGTATCAGAGGGAAAGACCGCTTGGGAGGGTTTTTGGGTGACTAAATAGTCATAAGGTAGGAGCTAAAACTTACAATACGTTGAGTTGGAAATTTGGATTACCGTAAATCCTCGAATATAATCTGCATTTTCCCCGCCAAAATTTAAAGGTCAAAGTCCATAGTGCGTACTATATACGAGGTTAAAAATGTAAAATATTTCTTAAGCAATGTCCGAGTCTCTATTTGCTGTCCGGCAATGTTTATTCAGACGCATTTTGTGATGTTGGGCACGAAAAAACCTTATGCTAAGCCTGAAAGCAATAAAGTCATAAAAGAATCACCCATAACTTGCAGTAAGCAACATTTATTAAACGTTATTACTGTTATTAGTGTTATTTCTTTATTTTCTGGAAACAAAATGCACAAAAAAGCTACACGTTTGCATTATGTTATATATACAGTAATAATAAAGGACGTTACCGTCTACAGTTTTACAAACCAAGGACGTTATATAGACCTCCTTGACTCAAGTTAGAGAAGGGGTGCGTATTATACAGAAGGTTTAGGTTTTTCAGAGGTACAGCCCCCTAAAAATCCCTTGCGTATTATACTCAAGGGCGGACTATACTCGAGGATTTACAGCACTTGCGATTTCCGTTGCAGTTGGAAGTGACGTAGACGAATGTCTCTGTAGAAGAGTCTACAAGACGAAGGAAAAGCAAAAAAGCATCAGAGGAAATAACGAAAACTAACAGGTGATATTTG
>NC_042999.1:40589409-40599409 GCF_006345805.1 Octopus sinensis | reverse complement strand
GGCATCCACCACACGCATGCAAACACAAATATGCGCACATATTTATTATCCGCAAACTATAATTTTGAAAGAGCAATTCAATTAAGCCACATTGATTCAATAAACGACTGTGGTTTCTTTCTGAAACTTGTAAAAAATTATAAATAAAATGAATTATTTTACAATTTGGGAGTTGTTTTGTTCTTAGTTTTAAATCAATTATTTACTTTCATATATTTTCTGAATTTGAATTTCAAAGAAATTTTCGATACAAACTTACATTGCGCACGTTCCAGAAAGTGTCAAGAAAAATAAATGGAATAAAGAAATTTCTAGTTGTTAGTAACTACAAAATTGGCTTTCATCAGACGTATGCTATAAAGCATTCTTATTTTATTGTCAGCTACAAAATGTCTATGCTAACAACACCTAATTATTCTTATTTCTGAGATGTTAGAATGTGGTTTAAAGGGAATGGTTGCTATTTCTAACACCTCGGGCGACGTGTTTTTTAGTGAGTTCCAAACACGTCGAGAAGCTTTAGTTTAAGGGACTATATGATGAAGGAAAAATGAAGAGGACCTGAGTGGATTTACTTTAGACTTGAAAAATTTAAGTTTATAACAATGGGTAAATAACAATGGTGTTCTTTAGTTGCGGTGTACTTTAGTTACAATAAAATAACTTGCTTCATGTAGATTCTTCGTTCATGAAGTAAGGAAATGTGTACAACAAGGAGAATGCAACGCGGTGCACCGGGTAACCATGCAACTATATTCTTCTATCAAGTGCGTACCTAGTTTAATGGTTGTAGTTCAGTACTTACTGTATTATAGTGTGAGTATTATTCATATTATTTATTGCAAGAGATCTATGGTATGCATCTGTCATTTTCGAGCAAATGGATCTTGAGCAAATAGTGCAAACGATAGTTATAGTAAATACGGTGATAATAGACACCATACATACATACATACATACATACATACATACATACATACATACATACATACATACATGCATACATACATACATACATGCATCATACATACATACAAACATACATACATATATACATACATACATATAAACATACATACATACATACATACATACATACATACATACATACATACATACATGCATGCATCATACATACACGCCTGTATAAACAAATATAAATATATATATCAACAGATCTATCTAAACTATTCTCTCTCTCTCTGTCATATATATATATATATTGGTTCAAACGTAATGACCAATTTTTTAGAAAACAATTTTAGATAAAGTGGTTATATACTGTCAGCATAACGTGACAGTTCCGTATGGGAATTACACCACCGCTGTTTAGCCCTAGGAAGCATCATGTATGTCTTCAGGTGTGAATCTTGGCTGGTGGGGGTGCTTGCCTCCCTTTCACAAATATAAAGACACAGGAAATGTGTCAAAGCCGACAGGAAGCATCGATGCTTCCTAGGGCTAAACAGCGGTGGTGTAATTCCCATACGGGACTGTCACGTTATGTTGACAGTATACAACTACTCTATCGCTCCACCACGGCTCATGTCTCTTTGAGACATTTAGAAATTTAATATTTTTAAATTTTAGATAGTATTTTTTAAAATTGTGCCTCATGCAATATTTTAAGAATGTCACAATGAGTAATTTATACATTTTTTTGTTTCAGATTCTGACTGGATTGGCCATAATCTGCTATATTCGCACCCATGTTCGTCCCATCAAACGATCACATTGGACATGTCTTACTCTATGAGTTTTATAAAGGTGTTAATGCAAGCTCAGCAGCAAAGTCTCTTCAGAGATGTAGTGAACGAAAGAAGTTTCAGTAGATGGTTTTCTCGCTTCAGAAGTGGGGATTTGAGTTTGAAAGATGAGCCAAAATAAGTTCGTTCAAAACAACTTGATTTTGCAAAGCTGGAAGCCGTTGTCGCAGAAAATCCAACCGCTACTTGTAGATAACTTGCAGAACGGTTGAGCATAGCCCATACAACGGTTCTACGCCAATTGAAAAGATTGGAAAGGTTTCAGCGATTGGAAAATGGGTCCCGCACGAATTGTCTGCATATTATTAGCAACAGCGTGTTGTCTGTTGCCAGTCACTGCTTTCACGATATCTTAAGAGTCTGTATTTAGAAAGGCTTGTTATAGGTGATGAGAAGTGGATAATTTATCATAACAACAAACGCCGCCGATAGTGGATCAGTTGGGGAAGAAAACCTGGACTTCATCCAAGGAAGATCATAGTCAGTGTATGGTGGGACATTGAAGGTATTGTCCATTTCGAACTGTTTGACAATAATCAAACAGTTACTGTTAATCTCTGCTGCCATCAACTCCAGACCTTGCTCTTTCTGGTTATCACTTGTTTCGGGAATTGTAGAACCGTTTGAATGGTCTTAATTTGACATCAAGAGAAGAGTTTGAAAGTGAGTTGGATTCATATTTCGTATCAAAACCTGAACAATTTTACAAGCGTGGCATCTATAAGCTTGTTGACAGATGGAATGAGTGTTCTAGAAAGCAATGGAAGTCATGTTAACGTATAAATAGTGTCTTAATCATGGGCCTTTTCATTTTTAAAAGAGACCTTAAAATCAGCCATTGACCTTGCAACACCCTGATATATATGTATAAATATATATTATATATATATATATATTATATATATATATATATATATATATATATATATATATATATATATATAAATGCATACATACATATATATGTGTGTGTGTATATGCATGTGGGTATATATATATATATATATATATATATATATATATATATATATATATACATATATATATATATATACATATATATATATATATATTATATATATATAATATATATATATATATTTAAATATCTAAAAATTGAGGGAGATAAATTAATATTAATTTTAATATCAATTTAAAACCAGTAGTCCAGCATTCAAAAAATCTGAGGAGTCAGAGAAAATTCAAATATATGTGTATATTGGCAGGGCTGGCCTGCTAGGTAGCCGGCCAGAATGCTAGAAAAAGATCATCAACGATCAAACTACAAGGGAAATTCTCTAGAGGAAGAATTCAGCGAACACCAGAACCAAATTTGGCGGGCAGGACATATGAAAAATTAAATAAAAAGCAGACTTAAATGCATACCTCGGTTTCGGTCTTAACAAAAGAATTACTTGCATAATTCAAGTGTACGTGACTTCTTCAGTACATTCGGTCCTCGAGATGCAAACTGCAAGACTAACCCCAGCTCTCTGTGTCAAGACAGACACGTGCTTAGTCTTACTGATTACATCGGGAATAAAATTTCAAATGTCTTGGTTATATATATATATATAAATGCAATCAATATCAATAATACAGTGATTGTTTCTTGTCAGGAACAAAAAGATTAATAGGGCTGCTATAGAAGTGCTCTATTGAAAGAGACAAAGATATCAAACTAAAATTGTTGAACAATAATTTTAGTTTGATATATATAAATCCATACATACATATATATACGTGTATGTATGCGCATGTGTGTATGTATGTATATATATATATATATATATATATATATATAGGTAAACAGTAAAAATAATTACAGACATGGACAAGAACATGAAACACCACAAAGACGACACAGAACCACAGGACGGGACATTCGAAGCCCTCAGTCATCAGTCAAGAACCAGATCATCTTAGCAATTTCGGCTGATTAATCTTGAGATTGCTCCGATATGGCCAGCCGCCAAGGGAAATCTAAGCCAAGCGCATTAGATCCCCTGGAAGAAAGCTTCGAATGTATACAACGCGAGGACGGAAAACGAACGAAGTACATAAACAAAAATACAGAATACGTGACACCAATAAGAATACAAAAACGTAAAAACAATAACGGTAAAAATAAAAATAAAAAAAACAACAAAACAAAACCAGGACGTAGGACAAGGGTCTTTCGACAGGACGAGTTGAGTATGGGGCTGGCTTGTGAAGTTGTGCCTAATGGCCACGGGGAGACGAACAAATACGTGTTGCTTCTGCTGCGGCTGCTGAAAACGAAAGAGCGCTCAACAGCGGCTAGCTGTCACGTGAGAACAAAAGACAGGAGAAAGGGACAGATGAAAAGAGAAAGAAGGTGGACGAGGGAGGAGAAGAAAGAGACAGATCGAGGGGGCTGGAGGTGAGAGAGATAGAGAAACGTAGAAGGGGGGGGAGACGGATGGAGAGGGAAAGAAAGAAGGGGAATAGGGAGGAGAGAGAGAGAGAAAAAGAGACAGATTAAGAGTCGTATCAATGCTAGAGAAAAAAATATACTTATCGTATAAGGACAATTGTGGATACGTAGCCGCCGATATATAGGTAAACAGTAAAAATAATTACAGACATGGACAAGAACATGAAACACCACAGAGACGACACAAGAACCACAGGACGGGACATTCGAAGCCCTCAGTCATCAGTCAAGAACCAGATCATCTTAGCAATTTCGGCTGATTAATCTTGAGATTGCTCCGATATGGCCAGCCCGCCAGGGAAATCTAAGCAAAGCGCATTAGATCCCCTGGAAGAAAGCTTCGAATGTATACAACGCGAGGACGGAAAACGAACGAAGTACATAAACAAAAATACAGAATACGTGACACCAATAAGAATACAAAAACGTAAAAACAATAACGGTAAAAATAAAAATAAAAATAAACAACAAAACAAAACCAGGACGTAGGACAAGGGTCTTTCGACAGGACGAGTTGAGTATGGGGCTGGCTTGTGAAGTTGTGCCTAATGGCCACGGGGAGACGAACAAATACGTGTTGCTTCTGCGGCTGCTGAAAACGAAAAGAGCGCTCAACAGCGGCTAGCTGTCACGTGAGAACAAAAGACAGGAGAAAGGGACAGATGAAAAGAGAGAAGGGGACGAGGAGGAGAGGGGGAGAGACAGATCGAGGGGGCTGGAGGTGAGAGAGATAGAGAAACGTAGAAGGGGGGAGACGGATGGAAGAGGGAAAGAAAGGAAGGGGAATAAGGGAGGAGAGAGAGAGAGAAAAAGAGACAGATTAAGAGTCGTATCAATGCTAGAGAAAAAAATATACTTATCGTATAAGGACAATTGTGGATACGTAGCCGCCGATTATATAGGTAAACAGTAAAAATAATTACAGACATGGACAAGAACCATGAAACACCACAGAGACGACACAAAACCACAGGACGGGACATTCGAAGCCCTCAGTCATCAGTCAAGAACCAGATCATCTTAGCAATTTCGCTGATTAATCTTGAGATTGCTCCGATATGGCCAGCCCGCCAAGGGAAATCTAAGCCAAGCGCATTAGATCCCCTGGAAGAAAGCTTCGAATGTATACAACGCGAGGACGGAAAACGAACGAAGTACATAAACAAAAATACAGAATACGTGACACCAAAAACCAATACAAAAACGTAAAAACAATAACGGTAAAAATAAAAATAAAAATAAACAACAAAACAAAACCAGGACGTAGGACAAGGGTCTTTCGACAGGACGAGTTGAGTATGGGGCTGGCTTGTGAAGTTGTGCCTAATGGCCACGGGGAGACGAACAAATACGTGTTGCTTCTGCGCGCTGCTGAAAACGAAAAGAGCGCTCAACAGCGGCTAGCTGTCACGTGAGAACAAAAGACGGAGAAAGGGACAGATGAAAAGAGAGAGAAGGTGGACGAGGGAGGAGAAGAAAGAGACAGATCGAGGGGGCTGGAGGTGAGAGAGATAGAGAAACGTAGAAGGGGGGGCGAGGATGGAGAGGGAAAGAAAGGAAGAAGGGAATAAGGAGGAGAGAGAGAGAGAAAAAGAGACAGATTAAGAGTCGTATCAATGCTAGAGAAAAAAATATATATATATACAGAGAGAGAGAGAGAGAGAGAGAGAGAGAGAGAGAGAGAGAAAGAAATAAATAGATGAACAGATAGATATGGGTGCTTGTGTATGTGTCTTTGCGTCTGTGTCTGTCCCCTAGTACCTCTTGAGAGCTGGTTCTGGTGTGTTTACGTCTCCAAAATTTAGCGGTTCAGCAAAAGGGTACTGATAGAATAATTACCAAGCTTAACAAAAAAACAAACAGGGATCGGTTCTTTCGACTAAACAAAAATTCTAGTTGTGCATTGCTGCAGTTTAATGAATAAAATAATTACAAGTTTAAGGATGAAAGGCAAAGTTGACCTTGGCGGAATTAGAACTCAGAACGTAACGGCAGGCGAAATAACTATTTATTTACTACCCACAAGGGGCTAAACACAGAGAGGACAAACAAGGGCAGACAAAGGGATTAAGTCGATAATATTGACCCCAGTGCGTAACTGGTGCTTATTTAATCGACCCCGAGAGGATGAGAGGCAAAGTCGACCTCGGCGAAATTTGAACTCAGAACGTAACGGAAGACGAAATACCTATTTCTTTACTACCCACAAGGGGCTAAATACAGAGGAGAAAAACAAGGACAGACAAAGGGATTAAGCCGATTATATCGACCCTAGTGAGTAACTGGTACTTAATTTATCGACGCCGAAAGGATGAAGGGCAAAGTCGACCTCGGCGTAATTTGAAATCAGAACGTAACGGCAGACGAAATACGGCTACGCATTTCGTCCGGCGTGTTACCGTTTCTGCCAGCTCGCCGCCTTTTGTGAGTGTATACCGGTGTACATATATATTTGTGTTCATATGTAAACGATTAAGAATACAATTAATAAAATTAGGTTGTATTTTAATGTTAATGCAACTGATTCATTAATAATGCGACTGATTAAGATGCGACTCAAGGAAAACCCTGTCAGTATCTACAAGGAAAATGTATTCAACGGACAATCATATAAATACACACACGCACACACTCACACACACACAGGTAAGTATACACATATGTATGATCACATATGTGCCATCATTAATACATACATTCATTTATATATACAGGCATACACACATACACACACAAACATACTTACATATGTGAAGAGATAACAAGGCAAAGTTATTAAAGTTTTATCAATTTGCGTTCGTAGACATTTGTATAACTCCTCAATTAAAAAGACCACTACGTGCATGTATGTAACTGTGTGTGTGTGTCTGTGCGCGTGTGTGTGTGTGCGTGCGTGTGCACATTTGCGTGTATATATGTAATATGTGTGTGTGTGCTCGCTCAGATGTGTGTGTGTATATATATATATATAAATATATATATAAATACTTATATGTTATACACATAGATATATGCACGTATATATGTATAAATATATATGTACATAAATGTATACATATATATATATGCATATTTATATATGTATGCACGCACATGCACACACACATGTATACATACATACATAATACATATATACAGACATACATATATACATATACACACACACACACATATATATATATATATATATATATACATATACATATACATACGGATACAACAGTCACTTGTATCGAACACATACAACTTATATGCATATGTATGTGTTAGCACAGGCACACACATGCACACACACACACACACACCGACAACCTATGCTGATATACCTACGTATATACATACTCACTCACATTCATACAACTTCTTTTAAGAGATAAAGAAGAATTATAAGTGAAGCTTTATCAATTTATGTGTTTAAACATTATATTTACGAATTTAGACATGTATTTGTGTATTTCTTCCTTATCTAGAAGAAATAAGATGAAAAAATAACGAAAACATTACGTTAAAAACAACATAACGTCTTATCGCACATTTAACATAAACAGAAGTGATTAAAGCTGAGAGTTAATAATGTTTGATGATTGATAACTAGTCTCTAAAAGAAATATTGTATATACAAACTTTATATATTTACTTATTACTAAGAAAAAAATTACGATGTATTGATTATGTTGATTAGACAGTAATATGCCAGGAAAAAAAATGGCGCTCAATTCATCCACGCTTTCACACGCACAAAAGGCTTAATCGACAAAATGTGTGAATACACAAAAACGTGATAATACAAGCACACACATTCTCAAATACACACACACACATATAATGCATATATATATATATATATATATATATATATATATATATATATATATATATATATATATATATATATATAATATATATATATATATATATGCATATATAAATTTCGGAGATGTACTTGCATAGCAGGGGACCTGATCTGAGATCGTGTGCTGGAACGAAAACAATTGCAGCGTGAAAGGTGTTTATAAGCCATTTAAGAAACACACAAAAAGCCGTTAGATTCACTTCAACATTTAAATTGAATTTGTCAAAATATTTCCGTCGCTTTGAGACTGCGACCTGTTCACTGACAAAATTCCGCACTGCATGTTGTTATATATATATATATATATATATATATGTGTGTGTGTGTGTGTGTGTGTGTGTGTGTGTGTGTGTGTGTAGATATATAAGTACCTAAGTCTGTCTGTTCGTCTGTGTGTGTGTTTATATATATTCTTTCTTTCCTTTTTTCTTTTTACTTGTTTCAGTCATTTGACTGTGGCCATACTGGTGCATCCACTTTAGTCGGGAACATCGAGGCCAGGACTTATTCTTTGTGAGCCTAGTACTTATTCTATCGGTCCCTTTTGCTGAACCGCTAAGTTACGGGAACGTGAACACACACCATCTGTTGTCAAGCGATGTTGGGGGGACAAACACAGACATACAAACACACACACACACACACCACACACACACACACACACACACACACACAAACATGTCATGATAAGCGAAAGCGAAGCCGGGCGACAAACAATATAAAATATATTAGAACTAGGTAAAGTGTGTGCATTTTCCTTCTTTAACTTCTTATACAAAGAAGCACACACACACACACACAAACAAACACACACACACACACACATATATGTATATGTAGTTAGGTTGACAGAAAGAGGAATATGTATTTTTACATATATATATATATATACATAAACACACACACACATATACCGTCATACTCATATATGTTTCTATCTATATGTATCTACGAGTGTATCCGTGTATCTGTATATCTGACTATGTATGATTCTATGTGTGTGTGTGTGTGTGTATGTATGTGTGTATGTATCTATCTATCGTACCTATAAAGCCATTCATCATAATTCTAATCAGTTAAAACTGACGTGCATCTAATTGACGAGGACGATGACAAACACGACGCTGACGCCGACGTCGACAATGACGACGACGACGACAACAACAACAACAACAACAACAACAACAACAACAACAACAACAACAGCAACAACAACAACAACAACAGCAACAACAACAACAACAACAGCAGCAACAACAACAACAACAGCAACAACATTATTAATCAATATATTTACCTTCAAGAATAATTCAAACGGAGAACAAGTGAAAAATATTTCTTCAAAGTCTAGTAACTTTTCGAGTGATTTAGATTTTCTGGACTACGTATTTTCGGCAGAGTTCTGTAGTTTCTCTATTTAAGATATTTGTTAGACGCTTAGATGCATTGGCGTCCAGAACCATGAACAGCAATATAATCGTCTACGAACTTATATGTTTTAAAATAATCTCATCATTGCTAAGAAAAATAACAGCTCAACCGTTGTCTTACGTTACTTGAAAAGAAAAATGGCTATAATTGATTGTTGTTTAGTTCTCTCCGTACAATGAGGCACATGACGTCGTAACACGATCTCTCCAACTAGTCTGTCACTTTTCTCGTCTCATTCCAGTTTCTCCACGCTCTCGTCTCCTTTGTCATTAGCCCTTCACTATGTGGTTTTAGGGCGCCCTGCTGCTTTTCCCCCCTCAGTCTACCACTTTAGTGACACCGTACAGTCACTTTCTTGATCTTGTCTGAGGATTTTACTGTCTAACAGAGGTATGGAGAGGCAAAGCTATTGGCTGCAAAATGAAGCTGAAATTGTTCAAAACATTGGTCTGACCTGCATTAGTCTACAGATGTGAAAACTGAAAAGTGACA
>NC_042999.1:40559409-40584409 GCF_006345805.1 Octopus sinensis | reverse complement strand
TCTTTGGGGTTTGAATAATTCACCTCTGGAAACATGGTTGTTTCGTTCAACATCCTTAAACAACCCTTATTCAGGGAACTTTTGTGCGGGATGGGCTACTCGACCAGAAGAAAATTCTAACTGGGCCCCATCTGCAAGGTCATGCGCTGTTTATTTTGATATGAGATCACCATGTCGCGCACATATGGTTGTGATTCATGTGCCTGGTGTACACTTATCAAACGGGTAGTCATGATGGGTATACTGGGCTTCGTATATTTTACCCCAGTGTCACTTTGATGGCATGCACTGCTCGCTCACTTAATGATAATAATAATAATAATAATAATACAACTACTACTACTACTACTAATAATAATAATCCTTTCTACAATAGGTACAAGGCTTGGATTTTGGTGGGGAGAAGGACGGTCTATCACATCGACACCCGTACTCAACTGGTACTTAATTTATCGACCCCAAAAGGATGAAAGCTAAATATGACCGTGGTGGAATTTGAATTCTGAACATAGCGGCAGACGAAATACCTATTTCTTTACTACCCACAAGGGGCTAAACACATAGGGGACAACATGGACAGACAAAGGGATTAAGTTGATTATATCGACCCCAGTGCGTAACTGGTACTTAATTTATCGACCCCGAAAGGATGAAAAGCAAAGTCGAGTTCGGCCGAATTTGAACTCAGAACGGAGCGGCAGACGAAATGCCGCTAAGCATTTCGCCCGATGTGCTAACGATTCTACCAGCTCACCGCCTAGTAGTAATGACGACGATGATGATGATGATGATGATGATGATAGTGATGATGAAGATAATATTAATATTGATAATAATAATAATAATAATAATAATAATAATAATAATAATAATAATAATAATAACACCGGGAACGTTTAAGATGTAAGAAGGAAAATACAGAGCTCCGAAATCTATCCACAAACATCGAAAACAAGGACACCCGAGAGACACCGGGGACGTTTAAGATGTAAGAAGGAAAATACAGAGCTCCGAAATCTATCCACAAACATCGAAAACAAGGACACCCTATGGAGCCAAAGATTTACTAACAAAGAATTGGACTATATCCGAGTAAGTAATACTAATTGAAATTTATTACTATTTTCGAAACGAAATGATGTATTTTGACTCGATATTATCTCCACCTCTAACACAACACATGTAAACATGCGTGGAACAACACGATCATCCCCGACCTCAAACACCATGTACAAAGGAACTACGAAGAAATTAAATGCCACCGATATATATTCAACCCAAGAATAACAATCGAGCGGTACGTACATTAAACCTACAACAAAAAATGTACGAAAAACTACACGTGCGAAATAATGTGACAACATAAATAAACGGACCGGTACCCTACGAAAATGACGACCGTCAAAATAATGGGCCGGACGTTGTACCTCATGTCCCGCAATTAAAACCCAAAAGACGTAAATGGACACGTGAGGAATACATTTCTATCTTACACGCATACTTCACAGCAATGCTCTACCCACAAAATGAAAATACAACAACACATACATATAAAATATGGAAGGAAAATAATAGAGATATAGACTTGATACAGCAATGAACCCTAATAAATTAGCTAACGTACGAAGATACATTCTCAAAGCCAAAAAAATATCAGAAATAGAAATAGAACATTTAAAAGAAAAAACCACCAGGAAAATGTAGATAGAAGCCCACAACAATGTCCAATAATATAAACACTGAAACTGTAAAACACGAAGACAAACGCAACATTCCCAACAAACACGATGTAAACAACGAAGGGGAGCCTAATGATTATGATAATATAAAAATAAAATAATCAAACAACTGAAAACCACAGAGCCCAAAATGGACCACCGACCATACCTCCCAAGAATAAAAATAAACGCAATAACAACACCAATTATAAACAACATAACCTAGCCGTCACTGAACTAGCCACTGAAACAAAAAAAAGTGATATCACTGAACAATGACTAATGACTTGATATACGCTGCAGCCACTGCAGCCACAAAAGAAGCTGGATACTCACCCAAACCCGCCCAAACAGGAGTACCATCACCCAAACAAACCCTGTGGATAAATAACATCCAAAACAAAATAAAAAAATTAGAAAAACCTGTCGATTCTTAATGAAATCAGCAAACAAGCAACGCTACTGAGCAACAAAAAGAGAACAAAAATGCTCCGCAAATATAACATCACAGAAAAAGATTTGCCGGAGATAAAAGAAAAGCTGAAGCAAGATATCCTTGCCAAAGCTCAAAGGATCTGCCGTACGAGAAACGCCAACGCTTCTTTGAACAGAACAAAAAGTTCAACTCCGACCCCAAAAAGTTCTACCAAGAACTGGGCAAAAATAAAATAGAAGTCACTGCAGCACCAACGGCAGAAGAATTGGAAGAATTCTGGAGAGAAATATGGTCGGCGAACGAACAGCCAAAAAAAAGGAGTATGAAAATAACAAACTCGGCATCTGAACAACCTTGGACCCCCATAACAACTGAAGAGGTCACCCAGGCACTGCAAAAACTAAGCAACTGGAAGGCACCTGGGCATGACAAGATCCCCAACTTCTGGTTGAAATATCTAACAGGAATGCACAAAAAGCTGGCTGAAAACTTTAACAGCATACTAGCAGAGCCAGAGACAATGCCTGAATGGCTCACGAAGGGGAAACCATCTTAATTCCCAAATCAAATGAAACAACAACCAGAAAACTACAGACCAATAACCTGCCTCCCTACTATGTTCAAGGCATTTACTGCAGTGATATCGCAAAGGCTGAACAAGCACCTGGACGAAAACAAACTGTTCCCAGAAGAGCAGAAAGGATGCCGCAAGGGCTCATATGGCTGTAAAGATCAACTAATGATTAATAAAGCCGTACTGAAGACAGCCACAAAAAGAAGAAAGGCCTCAGTATGGCCTGGATTGACTACAAAAGGCGTTTGATAGCATCCCCCACACATGGATCCTCGAAACCTAGCCATTAACAAAGTAGCACCAACAATCATAAAATCATAGAGCACTCTATGAATAAATGGCAAACAGTCCTACACCTCCAAACAAGAGGGACTCATGAAAACCAAAGACATCCCCATTAGAAGAGGAATATTCCAGGGAGACACGCTCTCTCCACTCCTTTTCTGCTTGGCACTGTCACCTCTATCTGATATGCTAAATAGAACTGGAGGAGGATATAAATGTTACGGCAAAACGATCAGCCACCTTTTATATATGGATGACCTAAAACTATACGCTGCAAATGACAAACAGCTGGAAACACTATGAAAGACAGTTCATGGATTTACCAAAGAAATAGATATGAAATTTGGATTAGAAAAATGCGCCAAAGTAACCATGAAAAGAGGAAAACTAGTTAAGAGTAACAACATCACACTAGATAAACCAATGAAATAAAAGAATTAGACCAAAGCCAAACTTACAAATACTTAGGAATCCATGAACTAGATAAGACACAACAACACACAAATGAAAGAGAAAAAAAAATAGAATATTATAGACGAGTTAGATCAAAACTAAAAACAGAGCTCAATGCTAAAACAAGATAATAGGTATCAACACTTTAGCTGTCCCAGTTATAAGTTACAGCTACAATATCCTTAACTGGACACGAAATGAACTGACCAAAATAGATAGGAAAACAAGAAAAACACTGACAGCATCTAGGATGCATCACCCAAATCTGACATAGAAAGACTATATATACAACGTATAGAAGGTGGTAGAGGCCTTATACAGCTGGAAAACTACTATAAAATAACCACCATAGGACTGCAAAAATATCTACTTCAGAAGGAAGGAAAACTGATCCAGATAGCGGCAAAACACGAGCAAAACAAAAAACTGTTCTCAGTATTTAAGGAAGCTGACAAATACAAACAAGAAATCGTACCACCTAATAAACATGAAGAAGAAGAAGAAGATGAAGAAACAACAAAATGAAATCCAAACTAAAAATAGAACAGCAACGAGCCATGATAAAACGATGGCAAGAAAAGCCCCTTCATGGTAAATACTGGACTAAACTAAACGCAAAAGAAATAGACAAAGAAAAATCCCAGCAATTGTTGAGAAGCTCAGGACTCAAAGCAGAAACAGAGGGATTTTTAATTGCAGCACAAGACCAAAGCCTTCCCACCAGAAATTACCAAAAACATGTAATGAAAAGAAATATTACAAGTAACTGCAGAATATGTGGAGATGGACAAGAAACAATAAATCATATTATCTCTAGCTGCCCAGTCCTGGCTAAGAAGGAATATATTCACAGACATGACAGAGTTGGAACCTACATACATTGGAAGCTATGCCAACATTATGGAATAACAACAGAAAAAAGATGGTATAGGCACACACCAGAAAAGGTCACAGAAAACGAGAAAGCAACCATACTCTGGGATATGCCGATACACACAGATAGAGAAATTAAGGCCAACAGACCAGATATAGTTGTCAGAGATCATGAAGAAAAAAATGCTTTCTAATTGATGTATCAATACCGGCAGATGACAACGTGTCTCTAAAAGAAATGGAGAAACTCTCAAAATACAAAGACCTGGAAATAGAGGTAACTAGAATGTGGAACCTGAAAACAGAAACAATTCCTATCATAGTAGGTGCATTAGGCATGATAAAAAAATATTCAGACAAATACATAACAAAAACACCAGGACTTACAAACACATATAACATACAGAAAATTGCACTACTAGGCACTGCACACATCCTACGCAGAACACTTTCCATACAATAACCATCAGAGCATCATAACAAATCACAGCACATACCCAAGGCACACAGAGCTGCGCTCGGTAGTGAAGTGAAAGCACGCTATAAAAATAAAACTACTGAATAATAATAATAATAATAATAATAATAATAATAATAATAATAATAATAATAATAATAATATGCAGAAGCAATCACATTCTATTCTTGGGGACACTAGCAAATTATCAAGGGAACTTGACATTAGCCATGAAATAGTGGAGGGATCTGAAATCACTGCACAAAAGATGCAAAACAGATGAAGCAGACTGCAAAAACGAACGAGCAGAAAGAACCTGATGAACGGTGGAGCCAGAAGCTTCTGCATGGACAGTATATACTTCGAAGTCGAAAAACAGCCCATCGATGTCTGAGAAGTTCAGGACTGAAAGCAGACTAAAGGTTTCATATTGGCGGCACAAGATCAGAGCTTACTTGTGAAAAACTACCAGTCTAGCGTTCTTCAAAACGGTTCTGACCCTGAATGCAGATTCTGCGACGCATTTGACAAAACAATGGACCAGCTCGTTTCGGGATGTCCAGTGCTGTCACGAAACGAATGCAAAATTCACCACGTTAGGATACGACAGTGTTTACATTGGAAAATATGTAAACACTACAAAATCAGCACTCCTACTTACTGGTACGAATATCATCTTAAGCCAGACGTTGAAGTTAAAAATATCACCATCCTCTGTAATTTTCCTGTCATTACTGACGGAACGATTCAGGCTAATCGACCAGACATAGTCATTAAAGACAGGGAAGGAAATACTTGTTGACTAATAGATGTAAATTTTCCCACTGATAAAAATATATCTGTAAAGGAATTTAATAAATTAATTAGATGTAAGAACCTGTAAATTGAAATACAAAAGATGTGACAACTTAAGCGTGAACTGTTCCTATTAATGTAGGTGCTCTCGGTATAAGAAAGGGATGTCAGAGACATCTAGATAAGATTCCAGGAGAACCACGTCTCAAAGAAATTCAAAAGATTGTGCTGACAAGTACTGCTCACATCCTTGGAAAATCCCTATCAATTTAAATATCTGTGTTGCATTACATGAAGCTATTTCGTTACTGCCCCTGTTATTTCCTCTCCACAGCCTTTCAGCCAAACTGTAATATCTCTATCTTCCACTCATCCCAGGATGCTGGGCATGTCTCGGCAAATGATTGCAACAAACTTGTAGATTCAAAGAAAAAATAAATAACAACAACAATAGTAATAATAATAATGATAATAATAATCGGAAAAACGTGCCCAGTACAACTATTACAAAAAACAGTTTGCTTCCTTAGCACTCTCACGAGAAGAGTACTTGATCGTTGAAAAGAACAGATAGCACGGTAACGTGGACTGCAAGTAGCAAGCCCTCTATGCATGCAAGAGTTCAACAAAGCCTCAGTTGAAAAACCAAAAACAGAATAATAATAATAATAAGTGTTTCAAATGATGTTGGCAGAAGGGTGTTCATTTTAGTGGAAGGTATAAGTCGATTTCATTGAGCCCTGGTACTTATATTCTCGATACCAAAAGAATGAAAAGCGGACACCAAAAGAACTGGCCGGAACTCAACTCAGACCATAAAGACGGAAGATATGGCTACTAAGTATTTTGTCCAAGGCGGTAATAATTCTGCCACCTTGAGGTAATAATAGTGGTTTCAAATTTTAGCACAAGGCTAGTAATTTCGTGTGGGGTGAGGTGTGTGCATGTGTGTGTGTATGGGGAGGAATTGGTTACATTTGGCTATCGTGCTCAACTGGACTTTTTTTTTATCGATACTGATAAGATGAAAGGCAAAGTCGACCACGGTGGAATTTGAACTCAGAACGTAAAGATGAAGGAAATGCCACCACACATTTTGTCTGACGTGTTAACGATTCTGTTAACTCTTTTACACACTTTTACAACGGGTAAAAAGCTTGAAGATTTTGGGGAAGAGACTACTCGATTATAGCGACCACTACTGGTACGTATTTTATAGAGCCCCGAAAGGATGAAAGGCAAAGTAAACCTCGGTGGAATTTGAACCCAGAACATAAACCTGAAAGATATGCTGCTAAGCATGTTAAGGACTCCACCAGCTATCCGCTTTATGATGATGGTGATGATGATGATGATGATGATGATGATGATGATGATGATGGTGATAGAAGGAATTTGTTATTGGAGGAACACATCTAATACATAATGGAAATGAAGTTTTCTGAATTATTTAATTTTCAATCAATTCTAAATACTGTAAATGCGTTAACAAAAGCCTCACTTCTTTCCCATTAGTTTGCGATTCCTTCATCACAACTTTAGATATACAGCAAAGTGTAGTTTTTTTTTTATTGATTATTAGATAACAAATGGGACCGAAATATGCCTGTGACTGTCTCCCGTTTGCTCTTGTTTATCTCTATTAATTTTACCAATGATCAATCATCATTTCGGGGTCGATAAAATAAGTACCAGTTACGCACTGGGGTCGATGCAATCGGCTTAATCCCTTTGTTTGTCCCCTCTGTGGACATTAACTGTCCCTTGTGGACAATAAAGAAACAAATGTATCAAATATGTTAACAATAAGTTACCTCAAAAATACAAACACGGACAAATTTTGAATTGCATTGTGTTTTAAATATTTAACACGCATATGCGCACCTACGAACACGCATGCGCACACACACACACACACACACACATACACACATACACAAACACATACACACTCACGCTTGTGTGTTTATAACTATATACATATATGTAAGCATGCAGAAGTGTTTAGGTCACTGGTAAACCAAACTAATGGATATGCAGGGTGAGTACTCCAGCTGATAAGCTGCTAGGATCCAATTTCACAACGAGGTTGGTGCTGTGGTAGCCACTGTATAGTAAAGAGAGAACCGGCGATTCGCAGCCTAGCTTCGGGGCTGTAGGTATAATTTAAAGACGTGGGAAACAAAATCAAGACCTTTGACAAACAAAAAACAAAGCAAACGACTAGCAGCTGAACCAAATTATGTTAAGTTAGTTGGATATTTAACCAACTAACTTAGAATAAAGGATCGAAATTTAACCAGTGCGTGTATTAATAATATTGGCTAAATGACCCTCCCTAGACGCGGCAACAAATGAAATAACTACATGTGGATGTTGTAGCATTAACGACAACGATGGTATCAACATCAACAGCCATATCAGTCGTCTGAAACACAAGAACTCAGGCGACATAATTGCAACCAGTTGAATGGACATTAATGGATGGAAGCACTCCGTCGGTTACGACGACGAGGGTTCCGGTTGATCCGAATCAACGGAACAGCCTGCTCGTGAAATTAACGTGTAAGTGGCTGAGCACTCCACAGACACGTGTACCCTTAACGTAGTTCTCGGGGATATTCAGTGTGACACAGAGAGTGACAAGGCCGGCCCCTTGAAATACATGTACAACAGAAACAGGAAATAAGAGTGAGAGAAAGTTGTGGTGAAAGAGTACAGCAGGGATCACCATCATCCCCTGCCGGAGCCTCGTGGAACATTAGGTGTTTTCGCTCAATAAACACTCACAACGCCCGGTCTGGGAATCGAAACCGCGATCCTACGACCGCGAGTCCACTGCCCTAACCACTGGGCCATTGCGTCTCCACTGAATGGACATTAACTCCAACATTTACCACAGTAATACGATCTTACTAAAATAGCAACGATAACGATGACACAGTTGTAGCAATTAATACGGCAGCCCAGCAGTAGTATAAGCTGCAGTGCAACTAAATGAAATATCCAAACATCTATAAAAAAAAAGAAGCTAAGAAATAGGTGCGCGATTTGTCAATTTTTACAGATATTGGCATTCGTAATAATACATATACAAACACATTCGCACATTTATATTTCCTCAGTCAGTCGGGTTCGCACGCACATACACAACACAAACCGGAAATGCCTACTCTGGAAAAAAAAAAAAGTATCAGGACACAATATGGAATATTGGGAATTAGCAGCGTCAATATTATCAATAGCAACAACAATAACGACAAAAGAAATAGTAATAACAACGACAACAACAAAAGAACGTTGGAATTGAAATAGCATTTCTAGCGTCAACGGAATGGATAGCCATCCTCACCATCATGAGAAAGAAAAGGGGCAATAAGAAAAGAAGGAATAAACAAGGATACACATAATTCTAAAACTAACAAATAAGGAATAAAAACAGCAGGAGCAACAAAAAAATATATATAAATCATGACTGTAGTCATAGTAATGATATTACAAACATTACATTTTTTTTATTATCTTCTTCACACACTCACGGTCCAATAAGAGCAAAAGCAAGGTTTCAGTATGAATGGAAGGATTCAAATAACCAACATGGGGATAGAATACTAATAGAAATTTGAAACAAGCTGTATCATTTCGTGCAGAAGCTGGCAGTCTTTTGAAAAAGAACGATTGTGATAACCACGCAAGGCCCTACATTGCATTATACAGTTCTGTTATTATTGTATACTGCACTCTGTTACACACCGGTTTGAAACCACACGTGCAGTAACACTAGCAGTGACAATGATTCCACCAATATGCTGTTTCAGACAAAAGGATAAAACTCTCAAAAGAGGAACAAACCAAAGTGTTGTTGTGCAAATATTGAAATAATCCTTTCTACTATAAGGCCTGAAATTTGGTGGGAGCGGGTCGTCGATTACATCGTCTCCAGGATGAAAGGATGAAAGTCTACCTCGGCGGAATTTGAAGTCAGAACGTAATGAAGGACGAATTACTGCTAAGCATTTTGCCCGGAGTGCTAACGAGTTTGACAGCTCACCGACTTAAATATTGAAATAATGGATGTGTGTCTGACCTCGAGACCATATCGGAATATAAAAAAAAACAATAAATAAATATATAATAAATGCGCCCTTTTAAAACCCAGCCAGGCTCATGGGTCCGGTTTCCCGGTTTCTATGACGTATGTGTTCCCCAGCTGGATGGGACGCCAGTCCATCGCAGCGTTACTCATTTTTGACAGCTGAGTGGACTGGAGCAACGTGAAATGAAGTGTTTTGCTCAAGAACACAACGCGACGCCCGGTCCAGGGATCGAAACCACAATCTTACGATCATGGTGCTGACACCCTAACCACTAAGCCAAGCACCTCCACAAGAAAAATAATACTTGCAAATTTTGGCACAACGCCAGCAAGTTTGTGGGAGGGGTTAAGACGATTACAACAACAACAACAGTTTTCAACTGGTACTTACGTTATCGACGCTGAAAAGATAAAACAAACAACAACAAAAAAATTCGTCCTCGGTGAGATTTGAACTCAAAACGTAAAGGTAGACAAAATAACGCTAAGCATGTTGCTCAGTGTACTAATGCCTTTGCCAGCTCGCTGCTTTAGGAATATTGGTTTTGATTTTTGGCACAAGGCCAGCAATTTTGGGACCAGGAAAAAGTCGATTACTTCGACCACAGTATGCGACTGTTACTCCAAGTATTATACCACTCTACTACAGTAATGCCCGAGTAAAAATACAGAGAGCCTTTATTTACTTGCTTAGTTTGCTGGAATTAGCAGATGCATTTCTCTCAAATTCCACTCTGACATCTTAAGAAATGATTCACTTGATAATGCCGTCTCCATACACAACTTATAAAAATGTAAAAAACAGGAGCACTCAGGGAGTACAAACCTCCGCCAAGGCAACACCGACGTACTTAAATTTTTATTACCCACAACGGGCTAAAATGGAAGATGAACATTACAAAATCAATTCAAAACACATAATCGGGGAAACAATACAGAAAGAAATCGAGTAAGGAAGAAAAAATAAAAAGAACGAATTAAAATATGAAAATGATAAAATGATGCACAATGCCCACTCGATCCCCGAAGTCGAGTGGTTACATTTAGACATTATTTTGGACAGCTTTTTCCTCTTTTTCCTTTTCTCTCTTTTTATTTTAATAATTTAATATGTTCACATCACCATCATTTTTATATACTCTCTTTTACTCTTTTTTTTTACTTGTTTCAGTCATTTGACTGCGGCCATGCTGGAACACCGCCTTTAATCGAGCAACTGGACCCCGGCACTTATTCTTTGTAAGCCCAGTACTTATTCTATCGGTCTATTTTGCCGAGCCGCTAAGTGACGGGGACATAAACACACCAGCATCGGTTGTCAAGCAATGCTAGGGGGACAAACACAGCCGCACAAACACACACACATACATACATACATATATACATATATACGACGGGCTTCTTTCAGTTTCCATCTCCCAAATCCACTCACAAGTCTTTGGTCGGCCCGAGGCTATAGTAGAAGACACTTGCCCAAGGTGCCATGCAGTGGGACAGAACCCGGAACCATGTGCTTGGTGAACAAGCTACTTACCACATAGCCACTCCTATATTTTATATATTAAAAAAAAATTATCAACACTTTGTGTTCAATTACGGGTGATAGGCCATCAACCCACTCCGGCTCGTCAAATGAAGTTATATACCTTACATATGATTTCCTGAGCGTGTCGTAACTATCGACATTCAATAGTTCACACCTTTCCTCCTCCTTGAAATCCTTCCTGGGCAGCTTCACCACTTGGGAATTCTCCTTTCCACATCTACATTCTTTTCGTAGTAGACTATGAATGCCTTATTTCTAAAACAGTGCTGTACATTCTCTTCCACCGATTTTCTTTCTTTGTTCCACCTCTACTGTCTGCATATGCTTAAATATAGACGGCTCCCTACCTTCTTTGGGCGTCCTACCTGGTTCTTTCTGCTGCTGGTATTTCCGAGTGTTCTCTTGATTTCGCCTTTTTCCACCTTTTGGAGCTGACAAACACGTCACTCCCCTCATTTACCGCTTTCGTTCTGTCTTTCCTCGGCTCCACCTCTTCCGCATCACTAGTGCACTCCATATCGCTTTTGCCGTCTCTGTCTTTTATAGCTTCAATTGGTGCTCCAATCTCCGTTTCATGTTGGTCCCTCTCCACACCCTTCTCATTCTGAGGAGACTTGTGGTTGGGGCACTGCATCTTCATGTGGCCGCTTACTCTATATTCGTACAATTTGGTCGGCGTCCCGCAACAATCCCTTTGAGGGATCTCTCTCCCGGAATCTCCATCTGGTAAGGGATCCTTTCCATGTCTTCGAAAGTGGAAAAAAGTCACATCTCGACGCTGCATCCCAAACAATGCTCGTTTTTCTCACTGGTCTCAGTTCGGGATTCTCCTCGGTGGTAGCCATAACAGCTGCTACCAACCACTCTAGCTTTGTTTCTGGTGGCTCCTTTCCAATGCGAATATGAACACTTCACCTGCCCCTATATGCTGGCAGCAGCGTCACCTTATCAATGCGTAAAATAGTGGTGGAATGTGAGGCCGCCTCTTCTTTGGTGGCAAACCACACCTCCACCGTATCATATTTCTTTCCTCGGCTAACGAAAGTTGCCGTTTTCATCAGGGGTCCCAAGCATTTCTCCCCATCGTCTTCTGATAGTATTTCAATTTTATTGGTGGCGACCGTTTGCGTGCGGTACACCACGCTCCTATCACTCTTATACTTGACCGTTTCTTCTTATTGCGTCTCCCTCTCTTTGCACAAACTGTTCACTTCTTATTATCACTTTCATATTCATTACGAGCAAAAAGCCCCCCGTCCAATGGACGGTGCTGAGTTGTCAAACATTTAGACCAAATTTTCTCAAAACAACTTGTCCCATAGGCCTCCCCTTTGAGAAATACTGATTTCACCTAAATTTGAAACACCGTGCATTTTTCTCGCGTACACGTAGTATCGATCGCAACAGCTGATGTACTTGCGCATACAAATGCACGTTCCCACGGCTTTATCGATCGTATTCTCACCTGGAATCGATTTTTGAAATTTTTTCAAACCTAATATACGCCCTGATACTGTAGGTATCTACATATCAAATTTGAGCGCAATCGTATGGAGGATGCCCGAGATACTAGAAGACACACACACACACACACACACACACAGATAGAACGGATTTTATATAAGAGATCATATGTTTCGCTTCCAACAGCGTAGCTGCTCCCACTGTAGTGGCTTTTGCATAGTTTTCCATATTGAAAAACTAAATTTTTAGCCCCACAATGTGGAGAAAACAGCAAAAATACAATCACGCGCGAGTCGCCCAACAATAATTCTCAATAGTGATATACAATTTCAACAACGGACAGTTTCGAAGAGAAAGCTTTCAACAAAAATGACGAAATTCAAACAAACAAGTTGTTAGCCTGCGACACCAACGTCCTCTCAACGATTAGCCATAGACGATTTTTTGAGGCAAGTGTCTTCTACTATAGCCTCGGGCGGACCAAAGCCTTGTGAGTGATTTTGGTTGATAGAAACTGAAAGAAGCCCGTCGTATATATGTATCGATTTTTTCAAGACGCCCTGATACCGTCGGTATCTACACATCAAATTTGAGGGCAATCGGATGGGGGATGCCCGAGATCCTAGAAGACACACACACAAACACACACACACACACACACACACAACACACACACACACACACACACACACACACACACATAATATCTACATGGTCAGTCACTTGCATGTAAAGGCATTGGTTTGTATTTTTAGTGGACATAAGAGTTCAGTTTCCATTATTCCCTCTTCTTATATTTATATCCAAGAATGGGGGTGGCGTCATTGAAATTGTACTAGAATTAAAATGGATTGTAAATATAAATATAAATATACGCATTTCTGTACTTCTAGATCTGTCTGTTTGGAATGAAAATAAATTCACACTCAGTTCACAGGCATCCGTATTATTATTACGAATATATATATTTGATATATAGTTGTACAGAGTATGTGTGTGATGATGATGATGATGATGATGATGATGATGATGATGATGATGATAATAATAATAAAGAAACAATAGAGGTGGTCAAGCCTGGAATATATTTGATCATACATCTGCTGAAGAAAGAATGCCTTGGAGCTCAATGACAACAATAACTGACTAAAGTAGACTCACAGGACAGAAGCAAATGTGCAACGTGTCAAAAATGTAAGACTGCAACCACATATGATTAACCACTGCATGTCAGAATGTGATGCATAGCTCGCGGCTAGAAGCAGGTGAGAGGTGTACACAGAACAATAGATCCTTGAATTACAGTTAGTCATCCGACTGATTAATTTCAAGATTTATGCCTTGTCAATTACTGCTAACCTGCGGCTACACAACATAAGAGGTAGCAATACAAACAACGGTAACGACAATCTGATCATGAACAGATGGTAAATTTTCCAAACGTTATAATGGATTATACATTTATTACTTTCTTATTCTATATTATTAAACTATGTAACATTCAATGACATTGAATAGCATTGTTCTGTTATTAAGGATGATTTTTAGAAATAACGCAAAGATGCACCGGAGGTGACGTAGGTTTCGTTTCGGTGTTTCGGAAGATGGCGAAAAAATTGGGTGGAGAGATTTTACATAACTGAAAACGACAATTTTCTAAAACAAGATTACATCGACCGCAGTGTGATGATAAACAAAGTTGACCTCGGCAGCATTTGAACTCAGAACGTAATGCGGTGGAACAAATTGCTGCAAGGCCTTTTGTCCGATGCTACAGTAGAAGACACTTGCCCAAGGTGCCACACAGTCACTCCTGTGCCCATATATATATACATACATACATACATACATATATATATATATATATATATATATATATATATATATTATATATATATATAATATATATATATAATATATGATAGCGTCTCATAAAGCGAGATTTCTATATATATTGAATTTGCGGGAGAAACTTGTGGTGTGGGCGGTTTAGCTTAATGGTTCGGAGCACTGAGACACGTAATCACGGAGGCGTAATTTCGAGCCTCATAACCGGCTGCCAGCACTTTTTTTCTGCAAAATAGGAGTAGCTTATTCTGTTCAGGCTATATTATTAGCATTATCTTGCGTTTGAGAAATTAAAATATCTTCTTTAACTTTCTAAGACATCTCAACGCTTCTAAAGCTTGTTTGTTTACGTTCATCGTAATTTAAATTGTATATATATATATATATATCTTTATATATAAAAGAGAGGTTGTGTGTCTGTCTCCTACGATTTAGATTCCTAACTACTCCCACATTTTGCGGTGCAGTTTAACCAAAACCGGGTATCTTATAGTCGTGATTCATATCGAGCCCTTCTGGGTAATAGCGCACGTCTACGATGAGTCTACCATTTAAAAAAAAAATCATGTTTTTCCATTTTAATGCATTTTTTCGCTATTATATAAGGGAAGTAACTCTCTAAAAATATCTACGATGAGTCAACGATTTAAAAAAAATTTACCATAATTTTTTTTCCATTTTTAATGCATTTTTTTGCTATTTTTTGGCTATAACTCTCTAAAAATACTTATATAGTTATTTCCCTTACAAATCCGAGCAACGCCGGGCGATACTGCTAGTATATATACATATACATATATATATATATATATATATATATATATAATATATATATATATATATATATATATATATATATATGCATGTAGGTATGTACATTGTATATATATTTTGGCAAATATTGTTGGGAGGAGTTTGTGCATTGATCGATCTCAGAATTTGTATTTCGTTTTATCATCCTGGAAAGATATCAGACAAAGTTCATTCCACTATAGTTTGAGTGAAGAATTTACGAACCAAAACACAAATGCCGCAAGACAATTTATTTGTCGCTGTAACGATTGTATCGAGCCACCGTATTTCATAGTAAAAATATTCTCCTTAATAGCCCAAAAATCTACGTGGGAACCTGTAACTGGTGGTTCGACCTACAAGAAATAGCTACCAAATCACCATTGAATATCATGATAAAGTCTTGAACAAATAAACGTTGTCAAGTCTAGATAGATGATGTTAAAATGAACTTCAGTGGAGTCACATTTAGAACATTATTTCTCAAATGTCTACAACATGATAGGTTAAAAATGTATAATCAGCTGTTACTCGTGAGCATACATGGTATATTAACAAGTAGCAGTCTTTGGCTAACAATTGTAAGTGTTTATGTAGCCTCGAGAAAACATAGACATCATCTCAGCCTCCTCGCTCTTGTCTAGGAGGTACATAAAGAATATGACACCCAGAGGGAGAGACGGCTGCATCACCGCTTGGGTGGTACAGCTAATATTTGAATAGACTGCAACAAAGTGAAATAAACTGTCATGAGTGAACCACTTTAGAAATTGAACAGTGTACTTTTACGAATATTAAGCGAATGCAGTAACCACTTAGGTTAAGCGCCTTCCTGATCAATGAGTGGCTGGAAGTTAAACAATGATGTAACTAAAAAAATATATTATATATAAAATAAATATATACTCTTTGAAATCACTGCAAAATTTTGCAGGCTGTCAAATATTGATATTGTATCTATGTTTATTCGTCAAAATGGTTTGCACAAACACAAACATAATAATAATGATAATAATAATAATAATAATAATAATAATAATAATAATAATAATAATAATAATATAATAATAATAATAATGATGATGATGATAATAATAATAATAATAATAATAATAATAATAATAATAATAATAATAATAATAAGAAGAAGAAGAAGAAGAAGAAGAAGAAGAGGAGGAAGAAGGAAGAAGAAGAAGAAGAAGAAGAAGAAGAAGAGAAGAAGAAGAAGAAGAAGAAGAAGAAGAAGAAGAAGAGCGATAATGATGAGGACGGTGATGAGGATGATTATGATGCTGATGGTGGTGGTTGTGGTGGCGATAAATAAAAGAATTCAAGACAGCAGATAAGAGACGAAAAAATATCAAAAATTGGCAAACAAGAAACATGACATAATACAATAAAAACAAGGCAAGGAACAAGAAGAATGACATCTAGTGTGGCAGAACGAAAATAACAGGTTAAAAACAGACATATTGAAAGCCAAGCAACAAAACAGATACGACAAATAATTACTATGACGAAGTTGACAATGGCGGCGATGATTAGGTTGACGGTGTGGACATCATTGAGTGGGAGAGAGAGAAAGAGAGAGACAGAGAGAGAAAGAGAGAGATAGATAGAGAGAGACAGGGAAATAAAGAAAGAGAGAGAGAAGGAAGGAGAGAGAGAAGATGTTTCTCTCGGAAACTGGGGAAAGGTCAACCTTCGATGAAAACTTTTTACTTCAGACGACAGTTACAGACAATACAGAAAAAAATAAAACAACAAAAACTACTAGAAATGTTATTGTAGATACTGATAAGATGATGATGATGATGATGATGATGATGCTAATATTCATCATCATGATAACACTATTCATATCAGAGACCACGATCTATCTATCTATCTATCTATCTATCTATCTATCTATCTATCTATCTATCTATCTATCTATCTATCTATCTATCTATCTATCTATCTATCTATCTATGTCTATCTGTCTATCTGTCTATCTATCTAACGATCGATTCCTGTTTTTCTTCTCTTTTTCTCTTTTCTTTATTCCTCTCTTCCTGTTTTCGATTTTCACCTTACGAATACATTTCCTACTTTTAGGTCACTTTAACTAAAACCCACGATTCAATAGCACTGTGTACAAACACTATACTTGGAATGACCAATTTTAGCTACTATTGGATTTTATATACTATTGGATCTTATATGTATACCATTCTACATAAATAATGGATCTGCAAATGGAATATCCCTGCATATCTCACATCTATTTTCATTCCTCCACTTCACTCTCTATTTCGTATCTTATCTAAATTAACTATTGCTTAACCATTTTCTCACATCGTCTCCGATGATGGGATGTAATAAATATCCCGGAAACAGCTGTAAGACCTTCTATTTATAAATGTTCTAAAATCTTCACAGCCTTGGTTGGCTTTTTTATCTCATTCTGAAAAAATTTATACATATATATATAAATGTGTGTGTGTGTATGATATATATATATATATATATATATGTGTGTGTGTGTGTGTGTGTGTGTGTGTGTGTGTGTGTACACTCACATATATACATATACACACGCGCATATATGTCTACCATATAGATGCTTAAGCATACATGTATGTATATATTTATGTGTGTGTACAACGTCTATTCTTCTTAGTATATGGATGTATTTACATACATAAACACACGCATACATATACCAATAGTGAGTGAGAGGGAGAAAATGTTTGACAGTATGTGTACGTGTGTGTGTGAGAGAGGAAGAGAAAGAGAAACAGAGAGCGACAGAGAGAGAGAAATAAGTTTGATGCTGTGATTAATTACCAGCTGAAGTAAGCTGTCTGAATACAAATCGCACATCAGAGAAGCAACTTCAAATGTAACCAGTGAACAGAAGAACGGCCGTTCAAATTCAGTAACTCCAAATCATCATATTCCATTGGCAGAAATGTTGGTGCTTCTTGAGTTCAACCCAGTGGTAATCTTCAATCGTATTAAGTGTTTGTGTGTGTGTGTTTGTGTGTGTGTGTGTGTGTTTGAGTGTGTGTACGCATACACGTATATATATGTATGTGTGTATGCCTTTATATATGTATGTCTGCATGTATGTATGTATTATGTATGCATATATATATATATATATATATATATATATATATATATATATACATATATATGTATGCATACATATATATATATATAATATATTATATATATATATATATATATATATATATAATATATATATATATTATATATATATATATATATATATATATGTATGCATACATATATATATATATATATATATATATATATTATGCATACATATATATATATATATATATATATATATATATATATATATATATATATATATATATCTATTTATATTAAGGGCATTACTATACATAAATGCCTCAAGCTAGGAGGGACTCTTAAAGTCAAAAGTACCATAATAAACACAGTCTACCGAACGCGAGGGAATGCAACTCTCAATGCGAGCCTTTTAAAGACATATTCAGCGGCAGGTCAAATCGGTGCACAAAATTTTAAAATTGTAAATCCTATTTTTAAATTGTATATGTGTGTGTGTATGTGTGTGTGTGTGTGTATGTGTGTGTGTGTGTATGTGTGTGTGTGTGTGTGTGTGTGTTGAAATTGCTATCTTTCTATACTCCTCTTATAGTTGCTGCGTGGTAATTAATCCTTTTATTACCCACAGAAGGCTAAACATAGAGGGAACAAGCAAGGACAAAACGATTATATCGATCACATCAACCCTACTACGTAACTGGTACTTATTTATTCCACCCCAAAAAGATGAAGGGCAAAGTTGACCTCGGCGGATTTAAAACTCAGAACGTAATACCTATTTCTTAACTACCCACAAGAGGCTAAACTCAGAGATGACAAACAAGGATAGACAAACGGATTAAGTCGATTATATCGACCCCAGTGTGCAACTGGTACATATTTAATCGACCCCGAAAGGATGAAAGGCAAAGTCGACCTCGGCGGAATTTGAACTCAGAACGTAACGGCAGACGAAATACTGCTAAGCATTTCGCCCGGCGTGCTAACGTTTCTGCCTGCTCGCCTTATATATATATATATAATATATATATATATATATATTATATATATATATATATATATATATATATATATATATATATATATATATATCTATATATATATATATATATATATATATATATATATATATATATATATATATATATATACATACATATATATATATACATACATATATATATACATACATATATATGTATCTGTTTGTGTGTGCGCGTACGTGTGTGTGTGTATGTGCATGTCTTTGTGGCTGTGTTTCTCCGCCGGCCTCTTGACCACCAGTGATTTGTTTACCTCCCTGTGTCATAGCGTTTCGGCAAAAGGAATCGATAGAATAAGTACGAGACTTAAATAATGTAAGTTCTGTGCTCGATTTCTTCCTCTAAATACTTCAGAGTGGTATTTCTACACACGCCAGCTTAATATAATTACTCCTTGATCGAAAGACACCAGCTGCTATGTCTGTTATTTGTATTTGTACTTGTGTAGCATTTCTCCGTTTTTTTCCGTCCCCGTTTTCGTATACATTCGTTGCTTTCTTCCAAGGAATCTAATACTTTTAGCTTAGATTTTCCTTGGGGCTGGCCAGATTGGAGCAATCTCGAGTATAACCAGTCGAAATTGCAAAGATAATCTGGAACTCGACTGAGGAAGAAAACTCCGGATGACACATCCTTGTTTTCTTTGTATCATCTATCTGGATGTTTTGTTGTCTCTTTTTGTGTCACCTAACTGTCTGGATGTCTTGCGTTCTTGCCCCATTTTTGTATTTTTTATATGTATATGTGCACACACACACACACACACACACACACACACACACACATAAATAGGCGCAGGTTGGCTGTACGGTAAATAGATTGCTTACCACCCACATGGTTCTGAGTCTAGTCCCACTGCGTGACAACTTTGGCAAGTGTTATCTGCTACAGCCCGAGGCGGTAGTAGAATCCCCTTGTTGATGGATTTGGTCGACAGAAACTGAAAGAATCCCGTCGTATATATATATATATATATATATACGACGGGATTCTTTCAGTTTCTGTCGACCAATCCCAACACACGCATACACACATATATATGGGCATATATATATGTATGTATGCAAGCAAATATATATGTGTATATAATATATATATATATATATTATATATATATATATATATAATATATATATATATACGACGGGATTCTTTCAGTTTCTGTCGACCAAATCCATCAACAAGGGGATTCTACTACCGCCTCGGGCTGTAGCAGATAACACTTGCCAAAGTTGTCACGCAGTGGGACTAGACTCAGAACCATGTGGGTGGTAAGCAATCTACTTACCGTACAGCCAACCTGCACCTATTTATGTGTGTGTGTGTGTGTGTGGTGTGTGTGTGTGCACATATACATATAAAAAATACAAAAATGGGGCAAGAACGCAAGACATCCAGACAGTTAGGTGATACAAAAAGAGACAACAAAACATCCAGATAGATGATACAAAGAAAACAAGGATGGGTCATCCGGAGTTTTCTTCCTCAGTCGAGTTCCAGATTACATATATATATGCATGCATACATACATATACATATACGTACATACATATGTGTGTATGCGTGCAAGTTTATGAGGATATATGTCCAGATGTATGCATGTCAGTGTGTTCGTGTCAATGCGTATACATAAAAATGTGACAAATGTTTCAGAATTTCACTTCTCAGGTATAAAACCGGGATTCGATCCAAATGTTTGGCATATTCAACTGAGCATTTGTGTTAGGCTCGGTTAAACATAGGCCTTTTCAATATAATTATATCGAAAACTGCGTGGAAGCCTCTCGAATGGAATGAGGCTGTAATTCAAACGCCTTGCCTTGTCACATATATTCTTCTCAAAGATTATGTCAAGGGTACTGGATTCTGTGAGACACACAATGATTTGAATATTAATTCATTGCGTTTGTAGTCCACTTATTTGAACAACTAATATCCACATCGTCGAAACCCGTGGAGATCGAATCAATTTTTACACTGTTGCTTCCAGTTTATACACAACGCCAGCTATTTTCAGTCGAGGGTACCGTCAACCATAGCACCTTAGTAATTTCTATCAAGCTTAGCACTTAACTATTACTATATTTTATTGATACACGATAGAAAAGATAGAAACGGTGACGCCGGCAGGTGTTGAACACTGAACACAGAGAGCTGGAGACAAAAGGCTGCGTATTCTTCATCCGCGAACTATTTACTAAACCTCGCACAGTTCTGTGCCTTTTTTGAAAACGATTCTAATCCGATTCATGTCGAAGCAGAATATCCCTATTTATCCAATATTGTAAAGGTAGTGATATATTAGTGCCGCTCGGAATATAACTTTATGGACTTAAGCAGGGGTGTATGTATATGTATGTGTATATATATATATATATATATATATATTATATATATAATATATATATATACATATATATACATACACATATATATATATATATATATATATATATATATATATATACACACACCACACACACACACACACACATATATATATATATATATATATAGAGAGAGAGAGAGAGATGTATATGTATGCATAAATTGGCATTATATATTGTGAGCATCGCAATCAATACAGATTCTTGTACTGAGCTAAAGAATGGCCTGGTTCCGGTTTTAACCATCCAATTTCGCTGCCATCTCCCCAAGGTTTTCGATAAAGACAAGCCTGACACAAAACCTAACTGCTAAATGTTTTGTTCGAAATCTGAAACATTTTGCTTATGGAAGGAATCGGATTTTCTCATATATCTTCTTGTGATTTCCTAGCTGAAAGCTTGTCAGAATTATTAACGTAAGTCATGGTATATTCAAGTTAATTTTCATCTTAGGTGAGTCATTTTTGGGAAAGAAATAAAGACAGAAATATACTGAAAATATTGCTGATTATTGTAAGACTCTCGGAAATTTAGTGATGTAGCAATTTAGGGATAAAAACTAGAATGAAAGAAGTTCTATTGGGACCTAGTAACGTTGTTGCTTCACTGAAGACTGGCTTTTTCGGTTCGCTTGAACAAATTTCCTGTAGCTATGTAGTCTGAAAAATCTCATACGCATGCTTTGTCATAACTGCAATATGTAGTAATATATTTTTCTAGTTTCTATAGGAATAAAAAAAAGTACATGGTTATCCGTCGTGATCTATGATGATAATTTAGTCATCATGTTTGGCAAGTAATTTCGGCATAGAAAGAAAGAAAGAAAGAGATAATATTAAAGTATTAAGTTTGACAATTTGCGATATGGCAATTTAGGTACTGAAAAAAAAAAAGAAGGAAGGAGATCCCATTGGAATATTGTCGCAGTCGTACCTTACGAAGACAATGGTCAAAAACATAAGGAAGAAATAGCGACACAGGAAAAAAAAAAGATGCTTAACAAATATTGTATTAGTTTAACACTTTAAAATAAAGGGAAAGAGTTTTAATGTTTCGGACACAGGCCCTGCGTTAGTAGAAAAGAACAGAAATATGCAAAGAGTTGTAAAAAAGAAAAAAAATGGTGGAGAACAAAGAAAGAATGAAAACGAGTGAGATATGAATATAGAGTGACACATGAGTATGGAGTGACACATGAGTATTGAGTGACACAGGAGTGAGGAATATGGAGTGACAATATGGAGTGAATGTGGGGTTATAGAAATGTATTTCGAGTGATGAAAATGAATGTTGGGTGATAGAAGTGAAAGTGGAGTGATGGAAGTGAATGTGGGATGATAGAAATCTGTGGAGTGATTGAAATGTGTGCGGAAGGAGAGAAGTGTATTAGAATGAAGTGTATGTATGTATAAGGATATTGGAATAATACACATATATACCATTATGCATATAAAACAGATTTATGAACTCAATACCCATACATATCTTACATCTATTTTCTTACCTCCACGTCACTCTCTATTTATATCACATCGAAACTAAATATGACTGAACTTGCCCAGAAAAATTTGTAAACTTGATCAGGGCTTTGAATCAAGTAATGAAAGCTAGAGTTAACTTTGTTGGGAGGCACTCTGAATCTTTTGCCATGGAAAATATCATAAAGCAAGGAGACCTTGATACACCCACCCGCTTTGCAATATACTGAGGAGGGTATTTACATAAAATATCGAACTACAGGGAATGTTTTTAATTTGACCAGACTGAAATTCAAAACGGTTTTTACTGCACTCATTGGGGAACATTTATACGCAGACGATTGCGATCTCATCAGTCATTCTGAAACACTTGACTCAGCTTGTGATGATTTTGGCTTGACCATCAACTTGAAAAAAACTGTTGCAATGCATCAATCTGCGTGTGGCGCTGCTTGTAACCCTCACCCACCAACGTTTTTATTAAAGGTAAAGTTACTTGATGTTGTCGATTCCTTTATCTACCTTGGAAGCTCTGTACAAAATAATGGAAAACTTGATACAGAAATACATCTGCGAATTCAAAGAGCAGCAAAAGCATTTAGTGACTTGGAGTTACGCGTTTCGTGAAAGCGACATATACATAAGAATACAAAGCTGGCTCTTTACAAATCATTTGTCTTACCATCCTTGTTGTATTCTTGTGAAACATGGACTTGTTATGGAAGGCATTTTAAATTGTTAGAACAATTCCATCAGAAATGCCTTCTTCGCATTTTAAGCATTAAATGGAGTTCTTTACTCCAAACACAGACGTTCTTGTATCTACAGGCATCACCGCAATCAAAGCTATGATTTTGAGGAACCAAATAAGACGGTGTGGTCATATTGTTCGAATGGCAGATGAACGCATGCCGAAACAGCTGTTTTACGGTGAGCTTGCAGAGAGGAAACGCTATCGGCGTAAACCTATAAAAAAAAAAATAAGGACGGCATAAGGATTACTATGAAGTCACTTGGAATCGATCAAGAAGACATAGAAACCCTTGTTTCGGATTGAGTTGGATGGCGAACAAAAGTGTGGAGTGGGGTGAAATCATCTGAAGAGGTCAGGATAACGCATGTATGACTCAAAAGAGATCTAAGGAAGAATGTTACGATCGAGAGGGTGAGTGACAATGAACTTTTTGTGTGCACAGTTTGTGACAGACCATGCCTGTCTTTAGCTGGGCTCATATCTCATTTGCGAGCCCATATGTTTGTCTTCTTATTTTCACTGGTATATGTGTGTGTGTGCGTATATGTTTGTATACGTTAATATGTATGTATGCATCTATCTCTTTCTATATATTTTGTGTATGCACATTTGTATATATACATAAAAATATGTATGTATGTATGTATGTATTTATGTATCTATCTATCTATCTATCTATCTATCTATCTATCTATCTATCTATCTATCTATCTATCTATCTATCTATCTATCTATCTATCTATCTATCTATCTGTCTGTCTATCTATCTATATATATATATATACAGAGAGAGAGAGAGAGAGAGAGAGAGAGAGAGATTGATAGATAGAAACATACACACGTATAAACATACATATTAATGTATAAAAGAACACAGACACACATAGACAAACACATAC